>NC_080673.1:788805-979440 GCF_030445035.2 Dasypus novemcinctus
TCAGATGAGAAAGCAGCACTTAATCTTATGGAGCCTCCCTTGTATGTGATGGTTCTCTTTTCTCTTGCTGCTTTTAGAATTTTCTCTTTGTCTTGAGCATTGGATAATTTGACAAGTATATGTCTTGGGGTGGGCCTGTTGGGATTTATGATGTTTGGGGTGCATTGTGCTTCCTGGACGTGTACATCTCTCTCTCTCAGTAGATTTGGGAAGTTTTCAGCCATTATTTCCTCCAACACCCTTTCTTTCCCCTTTTCCTCCTCTTCTCCTTCTGGGATGCATATAATACATATGTTTGTGCATTTTGCATTGTCATTCACATCCCTAAGTCCTAACTGGATTTATTCTATCTTTTTTTTTTTTTAAAGATTTTATTTATTTATTTTAATTTCCCCCCCTCCCCTGGTTGTCTGTTCTTGGTGTCTATTTGCTGCGTCTTGTTTCTTTGTCCGCTTCTGTTGTCGTCAGCGGCACGGGAAGTGTGGGTGGCGCCATTCCTGGGCAGGCTGCACTTTCTTTTTCACGCTGGGTGGCTCTCCTCATGGGCGCACTCCTTGCGCGTGGGGCTCCCCCACGCGGGGGACACCCCTGCGTGGTATGGCACTCCTTGCGCGCATCAGCACTGCGCATGGCCAGCTCCACACGGGTCAAGGAGGCCCGGGGTTTGAACCGCGGACCTCCCATATGGTAGCAGACGCCCTAACCACTGGGCCAAAGTCCGTTTCCCTATTCTATCTTTTTATCGATCGGTTTTACTCTCTGTTTGATTTCAGATGTACTGTCTTCCATGTCACTAATTCTCTGTTCTGCCTCTTCTAATCTGCTGCTATTTGCTGGGAGTGTATTTTTGATTTCTTGAACTGTGGTGTTCATCACCATCATATGTTATCTTTTTGCATATGTCTGCAATTTCCTCTCCCAGTGTTTTCTTCATCTTGTTAATCTCTTCCTTTGCTTCATTGAGTTGGTCTCTAATATATGTTTTGAAATCTTTAATTACTTGTCCGATGTTCTGCTCCCCTTCCTGGTTTTTAGTTTGTTCATTGGATTCAGCCATGTTTTCCTGATTATTGGTTTGGTTTGTAGTTTTTTGTTACTGTCTGGTCATTATGTTATCTTGACGGGATTAATCAGTTCCTTAGCTTCTTTGTCTAGTCTTCCAGATCAATTAGTTGTTGTTCATACATAAGTGTTATGTATTCTCTTTGTCACTTTGTTCTTCTTACTCTGTTTTTTTGTTGCTTGCTAAGTTCACCTTGAACGAAAATATTAGGGCCAGGGAACAAAAATGAGTAAGAAAAGAAAATGTATAAAGTAGTATAGGTAATAAATGTTATCAGAGCAACAATGTGAGATCTGGGAGAATGGATATTAGACCCATGTAAGTTGTGTAGAGTTATAGCTGTAAGTAAAGTACCTATAATGAGACAGTCAACTGAATATGGGGAGGAATATAGTATGAAATAAAAAGCCAGTGTTTTAATGAGAGAGGGAAAGAGAAAAGAAAGACAATAATATTGAGTGGATAAAAGACAGAAAACAGAACAAAGGTATTAGACATTAAATGTCAGACAATTAAGGGGCCAAAGAAAGGAAAGTGGAATGTAAGAGAAACAGTAGATGATGGAGGATAGAAAGATGTGGAGGAAAGGGGATAGTGTAGGTGGCCAAAATCAATACATACAGAAAAGTGAAAATGGAGGATGAGGAAACACAGCCAAAGGTTAAGTGCTCCCTGCAGCACCTATTATCTAAATAAAATAAAATAAGAAGGAAAAGAGAAGAAAGAAAGGGGATGGACAAAGAAAAGGGAGGGAAAGAAGAAAAAGAAAAAGAAAAAAAACTAAATAAATGAAAAAGGACCTTGGGGGATAAAATGGGAGAAAGGACCAGGAGACAATGCAATATTAGCAACCAAGACAAAAAAAAAAAAAGAACCAACGTTTTAAGCTAGGAATCTCTTTGCAGTTAAATAATACACTTAGGGATCTGACCTTCCCCCTTTCTCCTTTCCTCACTTCTCTCTTCCAGGGCAGCAGGAAAGCTGCCTGAGAGGTCCAGTAGGAGATTCAAGTAGGTTCTTTTTGAACCAACTCAACACAGAAGACTATAGCTCTTTATTTCCAATGTGAGATCACCTACACCTTACCAGCAACCCCAAATATGCTACTGGAAGCTTGGATAGCATCTCCTACAGTTCCTCGTCATTAGATGTGCTAGGAGAGGTCTAATTGATTTTCTGCCTCCACCTTCTCCCAGACCAAGTTTCCTATCCCTGGATGTTTAGGTAAATTGGGCTTTCTCAGCAGATTCACCTCTCCTTTCTTCCTAGACTCTCCCCAAGACAGCTGGTATACTCCTCCAAGTTCAGGGAGAGAGAGAGAAAAAAAAAACCACACAAACTCCAAGGGCTAGGTTAATCAAGGACCTCAGATAGACCTCAGGTTTCGGTATATTCAGGAATGGGAAGTCTGTGATATTGCAGACTCAAGGTGTGTGAGTCTCTGAAGTGTGGTCCACCAGGGTTTAGGGGACACAGACCTGGGAGCCCTGTATCCAGTTAACAGCATGCCTAGGAGCACCACAGCATAACACAGCCTTCAGGGATCCCCACAGCTGGGTTCCAGCCCTAGGGGGAGGGGTCCTACCCACAACCTCTGACCTTCATGTCAGAAACTCAAAATTCCACCTCTCACAAGAATCTCCTCTGTCACTGTCTCACCAGATCGACATCCTGACACTTCCTGCCCTGCAAGCCCCTGAAACCGCCCACTCAGGGTTTGGGAACACCCCACATGACAAAGATTCCAGGGATCACCAAGGCCTGGCCACCAGCCCTAGGGGGAGGGGCTCCACTTAGAACCTCTGACCTCCATGTCAGAAATGCAAAATTCCACCTCTCACAAGAATCTCCTCCATCACTGTCTCACCAAATCAACTTCCAGACCCCTCCCACACTGCAAGCCCCTGAAACAGCCCACTCAGGGCTTGGAAACTCCCCAGCATAGCAAAGCCTTCAGGAATCCCCAGTGCCAGGCCACCAGACCCAGGGGGAAGGGTCCCACCCACAACCCCAACCTCCATGAAAGAGACCCAAAATTCTACCTCTTGCAAGAATCTCCTCTGTCACCATCCCACTAAATTGATGTCCAGAAACCTCCTGCCCTGCAAGCACCTGAGATAGCCTAGTCCAGCAGGACTCCAACTCTACTCAGCCTCTTCTTTGCAGGAGAGATTATCACTCAGATGCAATCTTGCCCCCCCCCATTCATCTCTTGGTGGACATTTGGATTGTTTCCAACTTTTGGCAATAGCGAATAATGCCGATATGAAAATTGGTGTGCATATATCTGCTTGCAGACCTGCTTCCAATTCTTCTATGTATATTCCCAGCAGAAGGATTACTGGATCATATGGCACCTCTATAGTTAGCTTCTATAGCACAGGAACCATCAAACTGTGCACAATGGCTGCACAATTCTATATTTCCACCAGCAATGGATAAAGGTTTCTATTCCTCCACATCCTCTCCAAATCTTGTAGTCCTGTTTTTAAAATAGTTGCCAGTCTAATGTGTGTAAGATGATATCTCTTGTAGTTTTGATTTGTATTTCTCTAATAGCTAGTGATATTCAGTATGTTTTCATGCACTTTTCAGACATTTGTATTTCTTCTTTAGAGAAGTGTCTATTCAAATCTCTTGCCCATATTTAAAAAATGGGTTGTATGTTTCTTTTATTTTTGAGATGTAGGGTTTCTTTTAAAATTCTAGATATTAGGCCCCTATCAGATATATGGTTATCAAATATTTTCTCTCATTGAGTAGGTTGCCTTTTCTCTTCCTTGATAAATGGACACTATAGGCAGGGCAGACAGCTCAGGATTTTGGCACCCTACCAGCAGGCCCTACTTCAAATTTATGCTCTATATGACAGAGTTGGGCTCAGTGGTGGTTTTCCTAACATGGCTCTTTTGCCTCTTCCATTTGAACCTGTAGTTAGTGCTAAAGACTCAAATCTCTGGGTTGTCCATGTACCAGGTGGGCCCTGAATCTCAACAGATTTGCAAAAGCTACTCTCCAGTTCATTGGCTCACCCAGGATAACTAACCAGATGATAATTGACAACAGCCATCTCAAGGAACAGAGAGTCTGCAACTGCACCCAAGATAGTCCCATCCATTGATCCCATGGGATCTAAGCCTCTTTTCAACTAGAGACAGAGTGGTCCTCACCATCCCAGAATCCTCAGAATTGGGGAATGAACAATGGACAAGAGGAGGCTTACTGTTATTCTATTATAGACTTATTGTGATCCTAGCAATGGAAGAACTCTTATCATTGACGTGGAGGCAGTGGCCACTGGAGGTTCTGAGGGGAGGGAGAAGGAAAAATAGGTATAATTTAGGGATATTTTTGGGACGTGGGAATTGTCATGAATGACATTGCAGTGACAGGTATAGGCCATCATATATCTTGTAATAACTTACAAAAATGTGGGAGTGTAAACTATAATGTAAATTATAATCAACACTTAGTGGCATGTTCCAAGATGTGTTCATCAATTGTGGCAATTGTACCACATTAATTAAGGATATTATTGATGTGGGAAATGAGGGCTAGGGATTGGGCCATATGGGAGTCCCCTAAATTTTTTATGTAATATTTATGTAATCTACGTTTCTTTAAAAAATTTTTAAAAGTATATTTAAAAAATAGTACAAATTTAAGCATATTCTTCCCTGAATCAGAACAAATGTATGTTAATATCACATGATATTAAAAAATAGGGTGGTATTTGGGTGAAAATACACCTAAAGCAATCAATGGACTGTAGAGAATAGTAAAATATTAATATTTTTCTATCAATGGTAAAAAAAAAATTGACTGAAATAAACCAAACACAAAGTACTACATATTGTTAGGCTTCATTTATATGAAATGTAAATAAAAATAAATTTATAGAGATGGAATTAGATTAGTGGTTATGAATGGCAGGGGAAGGACAGAGGGATTGCTGACTGCTAATGGGTAGGAGACTTTTCTTTTTGGAGTAATGAAAATGCCCTAAAATTGAGTGCAGAGATGAATGCACAATGCATTCATTTTTAGAAAAGCCATTTAATGAATACTTTAGTTGGATTATATAATATGTGAATATATCTTAATAAAATTGCTTAAGGAAAAAAAAACTCCCAATGCAGTGAAGTCAAGGACAATAAGTCTTCACTAGTGATTTAAGTAGAATTTCTCCAAAGGAGATATACAAAAAGCCTGAAAAGATACTCAAAATCATTGGTTATCAGAGAAATGCAGATCCGAACCACAGTGAGATACCAATTAACATCCACTAGATGGCTATCACTAACAAAACAAAAAATAGTAAATGTTGGTGAAGATACAAAGAAATACAAATCCTAATATATTGCTAGCAGCATTGTAAAATGGCACAGACTCTTTGGAAACCAGCTTGGAAATGCCACAGAAAGTTAGAAATAGAATTACCATAAAACCAGCAATCCCACTTCTTGGTATATACTCAATAAAACTGAAGGCAGGGAACTCAATATCCATAACCAAAGAATGACAGAGGACCACCATGTCACACCTTATACAAAATCAATGCAAGATGGAATAAAGATCTAAATACAGGAGCCAAGACCATAAAGACCTTGGAAGATAATATTAGGAAGCATCTACAGGATTTTGTAATAGGAAATGGCTTCATAAACTTTACACCCAAAGCATGAGCAGTAAAAGAAAAAATAGATAAATGGGATCTCCTCAAAATTAAAACCTTTTGCATCACAAAGGGGTATGCCAAGAAAGTGAAAAGACAGCCCACACGAAGGGAAAAAGTATTTGGTAACCATATAGGGGCCAAATATGGAGCACATATAAAGAAATCCTGTATCTCAAAAATAAAGATATAACTCATTTTAAAAATGGGCAAGTGATTTGAACAGACCCTTCTCAAAAGAAGAAATACAAATGGCTAAAAAGCACATGAAAAGATACTCAACATCACTAGCTATTAGGGAATGCAAATCAAAACTACAATGAGATACCATCTTACATAATTTGAACTGGTGGCCATTAAAAAACAGAGGACTACAAATGATATAGAGAATGTGGAGGAATGGGAAACTTCATCAATTGCTGGTGGGAATGTAGAATGGCCCAGCCATTGTGAAAGATACTTTGGCAATTCTCAAAGAAACTATAGATCTTCTATATGACCTAGCAACTCCACTTCTGGATATATAACCAAAAGAATTGGTGGTAAGGACAGAAACAGTTATATGCACACCAATGTTCACAGCAGCATTATTCACTGTTACCAAAAGTTGGAATCAGCTCAAATGCCCATCAAGAGATGAATGGATAAATAAAATGTGGTATATACATACAATGGGATATTACTCAGCCATAAGAAAGAATACAGTACTAACGCATGGGAAAACTGATGAATCTTGAGGACATTACATTGCATGAAGCAAGTCAAGTCTTGAAGGACAAATATTACATGACCTCTCTGATATGAATTTAGCAAATCAAGATGACAGAGAGCAAGGGTCTGAAAAATAGGGTTACATGAAATAGAAAGGGAGAAGTTTGTTAACTAATGCCCATATATGTGAAATCTATGAAAAGGTGGAAATGAGTAGTTGTGCAGTGAAGGAATATGGCAGGTGTACAGGGTTACTACTATTGGGTTGGGCAGTGCAAGCTTGACAGGGTGGGGAGGATTGTTGGATGCTCCATTGAACTGGAGGGATTGTTGAGGGAGGGAGGAGGTAAACACTGGGGATTGGTAGGTATGTGGCTGAAATTACAATGTTGAGAAAGCTCTTTTGGCAATATGAAAAGGGTTACTAGTTTAGGGTGTTGAATGGGGGTCATTTGGGACAGGGTGCACCTGGGACAGTCTTCTAGAGAAAGGGCAAATGATCATTTCATCATAGTGTGTTGTATCATTGGGGAAAGAACCACATAATGAGTGGGAAATAGACTCCTATCCTGGGGAGGCCCAATAAGTTCTCAAAATAAGGGGAGGGTGCCTCTTGAGAGCACACACAGTTTCTTATAGGGAAAGACAGACTAGTGTGTCAAGCCCTCAGCATTGTTGCAAGTATCTATGAATCTTGTCCTTCAAGGAGTGAAGTCTGGTGGTTGCAGTGGACCCCATGGGGAGAGGGAGGGAAGAATAGAATATATGGAAGGGGACAATGGAATATTAGGGGACAATGGAAGTGTTCTGCATTATCTTGCAATGATGGATATAGGCCATGTTAAATTTCATAAAAAATTTATAAAAATGTGTGGTCTAAAGTGTAAACCATAATGTAAACCATTGACCATGGTTAGTAGCTATGTTTCAATATTTCTACATCAGTTGTAACAAATGTACCATCCATATGTAAAAAGGCTATTAATAGGGAAGGGGGGAAAGGGGGAGGATTTGGGGTATATGGGAATCCTCTATATTCTGTTTGTGACTTTACTGTGACCTAAAAGTTATTTGAAGAGAAAATGAAAAAAGTAAGACATTGAGGAAGAAATGAAAGAAAATTCCACTGTACATACAGGACAACAGATATTACAGTGATGAAAGGCAAAATGTCAAAAAAAAGTATTCATTTTTAAAAAATATTTTTTATTTGAATACCCCAATTTTTAAACTTTATTTTAGTTTTTGTTTTTCTGTTTATATATTTTATTTCTTGTGTTTAAACCCATTATTATTATTTCATTTTCCTATTAATTACATTTGGTGATATTATTGGCTTCATTTTGAAGAAGTTTTGTATCACAGAAGGGTTACAACTGTGGTGGAGGCGCATCATTGGTGTGGGGTGTCAGTGATGTGGGATACATGGAAGGAAGTTCACCTGGACATACATGTGAGGTATATACATGTGCTGGAATGTTCATGGGGCATTGTCACAGTGAGTGGAGATTCATGCAATAACTGAAAGAATATTGAATTCCCATCCTGGGAAGCTCTGCCACATTCTCTAATGGAATATCAACATTCCCCAAGTATGGAGGCAATGACTAGAGAAGGATAGTCCATTGATGGACCCCTGATATTGATGACTATGCTTATAAGCCTTTGCTCTTGAAATTGAAACTTAGCCTAGTGTTGTAGGGTGCCTAAGAGTTACCCCCTGAGATCCTCCATGTCACTCAGATGTGGCCTCTCTGTAAGCCAAACTCAGCACATAAATATATTACCATAT
Source organism: Dasypus novemcinctus (assembly GCF_030445035.2). Taxonomy (NCBI): domain Eukaryota; kingdom Metazoa; phylum Chordata; class Mammalia; order Cingulata; family Dasypodidae; genus Dasypus; species Dasypus novemcinctus. The sequence goes on from NC_080673.1 coordinate 797,047, forward strand.
GTGACTCCCAGGGATAAGCTTCTCTGCCACTGAGAGTTTATTACCAAGCACTGGCTGGTGATGCAACTTGAAAAAGACCTTGAATAAAAGGGGGGAAATGAAAAGACAAATGAGTTTATATGGCTAAGAGTCTTCAAAATTAGTTGGGAGGTCATCCCAGAGGTAATGCTCATGTATGCCTCAGCCGAATCTCATAGACTACCAAAGTATATTCTACCCCAAATAGTGGGGCTCCTGAGGGCTCTGGAGACACCCAGGTCCTAGAGTCATGGCAGGTAGATTTCAGAGTTTGGTGTCTCTCCAATGGGCCCTACTTTGGAGTTTGTGCAACCTAGTGTGACAGAGTTGGACTTAGATGTGACTTCTCTACACATGCCTCCTCTGTCCCTTCTATTTGTACCTATAGTTGGTGCTGACATTGGTAGGCGTACATCCAAGAGATTTGAATCTCTGGGCTTTCCATGTGCCGGCTGGGCCCTGAGCCTCAGTGGAGATGCAATACCTACTTTCTAGTTCATTGGAATCACCCTGGACAACTGACAAAGAGGTGAGGATGGACAGCCACCATAGCAAGTAACTGAGAGTGTCTTCAACTGCAAGCAAGAGTTCCATCCATCAGCCATATGGGATCAAGGTCCCTTCTCAATTAGATGTGGAGTTGTATCACCATCCCAGAATCCTCAGGATTGGTGAATAAAGAATGGACTAGAGTGGACTTGCTGGTATTCTACTATAGGCTTATTGTGATTCTAGTAATGGAAGAAATTATTTCATTGACGTGGAGACACTGGAGGTGCTGAAGGTTGGGAGAGGGAAAAAGAGGTGCATTTTCAGGACTTAGAATTGTCCTGAGTAACATTGCTATGAAAGATACAGGCCATTATATATCCTGTCATAACCTACAGAGTTGAGTGGGAAAGAGTGTAAAGTACAGTGTTAACTATAATCCATGTTTTGTCAGTTCTTCAGATGTGCTCATCAATTGCAATGAATGTTCCACTCCAAAGAAAGAATTTGTTAATGTGGAGAAGAGTGGACACTGTGGGGATGGGGAAATTTTGGGAGTCCCTTATATTTTTGTGTGTAACATTTTGTGTAATCTAAGTATCTTTTAAAAAATAAAAAAATACTTATAAAACTCTATTACAGATGACATGATCTTATATTTAGAAAATTCTGACATATCTACAACAAAGCTTTTAAGCTAATAAATGAGTTCAGCAAAGTGGCAGGAAACTAAATCACTATGCCAAAAAAAGGTGGTGTTTCTAAGTACTAGTAATGAGCAAATCGAGGAGGAAATAAAGAAAAAATTCTATTTATAATAGCAACAAAAAATTCAAATATGTAGAAATTAATTTAATCAAGAATGTAAAGGACCTTTATTCCAAAAACTACAAAACACTGCTAAAAATAATCAAAGAAGACCTAAACAAATGGAAGGACATTTTGTGTTCATGCATTGGAAGACCAAACATCATGGAGATGTCAATTCTACTCAAACCCATTTATATATTCAACACTATACCAATCAAAATTCTAACAGCCTAATTAACAGATATAAAAAAAGTCAATTACCAAGTTTATTTGTAAGGGAAAGTGTTCCTTAATAATAAAAAACATCCTAAAAAAGAAAAACAAAATCAGAAGATGCATGCCTCCCAATACTGAAGAGTAGTATATAGCTACAGTGGTCAAAACAGCAGGGTAAAGGAAGCTGACTTGGCCCAGTGGTTAGGACATCCATCTACCACATGGGAGGTCTGAGGTTCAAATCCCGGGCCTCCTTGACTGGTGTGGAGCTGGCCCATGTGCAGTGCTGATGCACGCATAGAGTGCCCTGCCACACAGGGGTGACCCCTGTGTAGGGGAGCCCCATGTGCAAGGAGTGCACCCTGTAAGTAGAGCCACCCAGTACAAAAGAAAGTTCAGCCTGCCCAGGAATGGCACCACACACACAGAGGGCTGACACAGCAAGATGACACAACAAAAAGAAACACAGATTCCTGTGCTGCTGACAACAACAGAAGCAGACAAATAAGAATATGCAGCAAATGGACACAGAAAACAGACAACGGGGGGGGGGGAGGAAGGGGAGAGAAATAAATAAAATAAATCTTAAAAAAAACAGCAGAGTATTGGCATAAAGATAGATACATTGATCAATAGAATGAAAATGAGAGTTCAGAAATAGACCCTCACCTTTAAGGTCAAATGGTTTTTGATAAGCCTACCAAATCCACTTTTCTGGGCCAGAACAGTCTCTTCAACAAATGGTGCTGGGACAACTCGATATCCATACAAAAAGAATGAAACATGAGCCCTATATCACCCCCTATACAAGAATCAACTCGAAATTGATCAAAGACCTAAATATAAAAGCCAAGACTATAAAACTCCTAGAAGATAATGTAGAGAAATATTTACAAGCCCTTGCAGTAGGTGGCAGTCTCCAATACCTTATACCCAAAGCTTAAGCAACTAAGGAGAACATAGATAAATGGAACCTCCTAAAAATTAAACACTTCTCCAGCAAAAAGGACTGTGTGAAGATGGTAAAAAGGCAGCCTACACAATGGAAGAAAATATTTGGTAATCATACATCTGACAAGGGTCTAATATTCATTATATATAAAGAGATCCTGCAACTCAACAATAAAAATTCAAATGACCTGATTAAAAATTGGCCAAAAAACTTGAATAGGTATTTTTCTTAAAAAAGAATTACAAGTGGTGAAGAAACACATGAAAAAAAATGTTCAACATCACTGGCTATTAGGGAAATGCAAATCAAATCTACAGTGAGATTTAATTTCACACCTACTAGAATGGCCATTATTAACAAAACAGAAAACTGAAGGTGTTGGAGAGGATGTGGAGGGGCAGGAATGCTTATTCACTGTTGGTGGGAATGTAGAATCCCCACTGTGAGTCTGTTTAGTGGTTCGTAAGAAAGTTAGATATAGATCTACCATGTGAATCTGCAAGACCACTACTAGGTATATAACCCAGAAGAACTTAGAGCAGTGATATGGACAGACATCCACACACCTATGTTCATAGTGACATTATTCACAATTGCCAAAAGATGGAATCAACCCAGGATTCCATCACATGGAATTTTATTCAGCAGTAAGAAATAATGAAGTCGTGGAGCATATGACAACATGGATGAGCCTATAGAATTTTATGTTGAATGAAGCAAGCCAGGCACAAAAGGACAAATATTGCATGATTTCACTATTATGAACTATTAATAAATAAAATGAGAAAAATCATGGAGTTAATAATAGCAAGAATATGTCACCAGAAAATAGAACCTAGTTACAGAATGAAAAGCTGAAATTTAATCTTTGAAGAATTGGTAAAAATGTGTTTTTAAATGTTTAGAAATGAATGAAAAATGTCAAAGAACATTTTAGGATTTATAATTTATAGCACTAACATATGAGCATTATAGTGGTTTGTTTTTTGTTAATTTTTTTCTTTTTTCAAGTCTTGAAAAGGAAAATGCTCTAATATTGATTAAAATGATATATGCACAACTCTGTGATTATATCAAATGTCATTGATTGTAAACTTTAATATAATAATATGGTGAGTTTGGGGAAAAATACACCAAATGTAAGATATATGCTATAATTAGTAGTAATATATTAATAGTAATATACTATGATGCTCTTTCATAATTTGTTACAAGTGTTTCACAAAAATGCAAGGTATTGGTTGTGGGTGATGTATGGGAACTGTATGATGTTATGCATGTTTGTTTTCTAAGTTCACAACTTTTACTATATACTTACTGTTTCTGATTGTTCGTGTAAGTATAACATACTTCAATAAATTTTTAATGGAATAAAACAGGCTGTTAGAGAGAAATACATAATTTAATATGAGGTTTTGAAGATTAGACATTTGAGCTTAAAGAGAAAGCTGGGAGGCATTGTAAAGTCATATGCAAAGGTTTTATTTTAAATTGTGATTAAATCATAATGTACTTGCTGTTCTCAAAAACCTAGTGAGGGGGGAAGTGGTTAAGACTTAATCAGTTGGACTCCCATCTACAATATGGGAGGCCCTGGGTTCACATCCCAGAGCCTCATTGTGAAGACAGGCTCACCCACATGCTGTGGAGAGCCCACAAGCACCATGGACAATCACCTCAGCAAGGTGATGCAACAACAACAAAAAAGGGAGACAAGCAAAAAAAAAAAAAAGGCAGAAGAGCATGCAGCAAATGGACACAGCGAGCAGACAGCAAGCAAGCCACAAGGGCGGGGAGATAAATAAAAAGTAAAAAAATACAGACACAAAAGAATGCACAGAGAATAGACACAGAGAGCAGATGGCAAGCAAAAAGCCACAAGGGGGGATTTTTTTAAAAACTAGTAAGGGAAGAAATACAAAAAATCAGAAACTTATAATACAGGACTGGGTGTGGGGTGCAACACTAGAGGTGAATTCAGAGAGCCTACAAATGGGACTTAAGGGGCTTAGGAACCCATACTTAGAGTTGATAAAAGAATATCACTGAAGTTTAGTGTTTTCTCTTTCTGTTCTGAGCAACTGGTCAAAGTATTTTAATTTTTGTGAAAGAAAAATTGTAAAAACTTTATAATAATTCAGTAGTTTATAGCCATCTAAAAATATGACTGTGGCTATTAAAGAGAATAAATATTATAAAAACTAACTTTAAAAACAATAAAATCCTTAGAACAGTGATCTGTTTTAATTGGGTCTATTGCATTTCAGGTCCTAGTATACAGCCCAGTTTAGAAATAATGTAATGGTAGTTGTGCAAATTGGCCAAGTCCCACAGCTCTTCTGTGGTGAAATGGGCACTCAAACTCAGATTGTTCAGATTCTGAAATTCAAGCTCTAATTTATTCTCTTCTACTGAATCCCATTGACAGGGTCATGAACATAACAAAATTAGTTATTTAGTCACCCTTCATTAAGTGATTCACCCTTAGTAAGTCTCTCCTAAATGTTTCTTGATAATCATATCCCACTCAGTCATAGAGTTTCCAAAATTTTTTTTTCAGTGCTGCCTTTACTTCTTGTTCCTCAGGGTATAGATGAGTGAGTTAAGCGTGGGGATCACCACGATGTAGAGGAGGGAAGCAAACTTTCCTTGGTCCTTGGATCTACTTTTGGCTGACTGCAAATACATAAAAATGATGGTTCCATAGAAGATGACTACCATCAGGTGGGAAGAGCAGGTCCCAAATGCTTTATGTCTTCCAATGGCTGACTTGATCTTCAAAATTGCTTGAGCAATGTACCCATAGGAGATTAGGATGAGTGACAAAGGCACCACCAGGAATAATACACTAGCCACAAAGAGCTCAGCCTGGTTGAAGGTGGTGTCCACACATGCCAACCTGATGAGTACAGGGACCTCACAGAAGAAATGATCCACCTGGCAGTGACCACAGAAGGGCAGCTGAAGGGAGAGTGTGGACTGAATCAATGTAGTGGCCACCCCACTGAGCCATTCCATAGAGGCCAAGACATGGCGGAGCCAAAGATGCATGAAAAAATATAATGTAAAGGATGGCAAACAGCAGCATAGTGATCATAGGTCATCACAGCCAAGTGGATACACTCAGTGTAGCCCATTACAAGGGAGACATAGAGTTGAATCATGCAGTCTACATATGTGATGGACTTATCTGAACACTTGAGGTTGACTAGAAGCTGGGGAATGATACTGCTGAGGAAGCAGAGGTCCAGGAAGGAGAAATGGGAGAGGAAAAAAATACATAGGAGTGTGGAGTTTAGAGTCCAAGATGGACACCAAGATGATAGGCAGTGTTGCCTAGAAAGGTCATGAGGTAAAGGAACAAGATTATTCCAAAGAGAACCAGCTCTAACTGAGACTTGTCTGAAAAACCTATCAGAATAAATCCAGAGGAGGCACTCTCATTGGTCCCCTGAATTACTCTTACTTTGACCTTTCACTTCTGAAAGATGAAGTCATATCATGTATTAACCTCAGGGATTTTATGACAAATCAATGACAATAAAGATTTAGTGCTAGGGGCAAGATGGTGTCTGAGTGAGTGCCTCTCTTAATCTCTCCTGCAAAGAAGCAGGTGAGTACGATCAGAGTTCTGCTGGACCAGGCTGTTTTGGGGGCTTGCAGGGCAGGATGTGTCTGGACATTGATTTGGTGAGACAGTGACAGAAGAGATTCTTGCAAGAGGTAGAATTTTGGGTCTCTGACATAGAGGTCAGAAGTTGTGGGTGGGACTCTTCCCCCTAGGGCTGGCAGCCCAGATGTGGTAATCCCTGAAAACTTTGTTGTGCTGAGGTGTTCCCAGACCCTGAGCAGGCTGTTTCAGGGGCTTGCAGGGCAGGAGGTGACTGGATGTCAATTTGGTGAGACAGTGACAGATTCTTGTGAGAGGTGGAATTTTGGGTTTCTGACACAAAGCTCAGAAGTTGTGGGTGGGACCCCTCCCCCTAAGGCTGGCAGCCCAGCCACAGGGATCCCTGAAATCTTTGTTGTGCTACAGCATTCCCAAACCCCATGTTTACTGGATGCATGGTTCCCAGGTCTGTATACCCTAAAACCTGGTAGCCCACACTCCACAGACTCACATACCTTGAGTCTGCAATATCCCAGACTTCCCATCCCCAAATCCAGCACCCTGAGGCCCGTCTGAGGTCCTTGATTACCCTAGCACTCCACGTTTTTTTTTTTCTTTGAGCTTTGAGGAGTGTACCAGCTGACTTGGGGAGAGTCTGGGAAGAAAGCAGAGGTGAATCTGCTGAGAAAGCCCAATTTACCTAAATGTCCTAGGATAGGAAACTTGGTCTGGGAGGAGGTGGATCAGAAAATCAATTAGACCTCCCCTAGCACACCTAAGGGGAAGAGACTGTAGGACATGCTATCCCATATTTGGGGTTGCTGGTGAGGTGTAAGTGCTCTCATGCTGGAAATAAAGAGTCACTGTCTTCTGTGTTGAGTTGGTTCAACAAGAACCCACTTAAATCTCCTACCGGACCTCTCAGGCAGCTTTCCAGCTGACCTGGGAGAGACAGAAGTGAGAATGGGAGGAAGAGGGAATGTAAGATCCCTAAGCATTTTATTTAACTGCAAAGAGGATTCCTAGCTTGAAACTTTGATTCTTTTTTTTTTTATCATGGTTCCTACTGTTGCATTGTCTCCTGGTCTTATCTCCTATTTTATCCCACAAGGTTCTTTTTCATTTATTTAGTTTTTTTTCTGTTTATCTTGCTTGTTTCATCCCCTTTTATGTTCCCCCCTTTTTTCTCTTTTTTTCTCTCTTTTTCTTCTTTTTTATTTTATTTTCTTTATTTAATAGGTGCTGCAGGGAGCACTTCACATTTGCTGTGTTTCCTCATCCTCCATTTCCTCTTTTCTGTGTGTATTAATTTTGGCCACCTACACTCTCCCTTTCCTCTACATCTTTCTATCCTCCATCATCTACTGTTTCTCTTGCATTCCACCTCCCTTTCTTTGGCCCCCAAATTGTCTGATTTTTTAATTTCTCATATCTTTGTTCTGTTTTCTTTTATCCACTCTTGATATTATTGTCTTTCTTTTCTCTTTCCCTCTCTCATGAAAATACTGGCCTTTTAATTCATACTATATTCCTCCCCATATTCAGTTGACTAGCTCATTATAGGTACTCTACTTACTGCTATGACTCTACACAACTTACATGAGTCTAATATCCATTCTCCTAGATCTCACATTGTTTCTGTTAACATTTATTACCAATACTACTTTATACATTTTCTTTTCTTACTCATTTTGCTTTCCCTGGCCCTAAATTTTCCTTCAAAGTGAACTTAGCCAGCAACAAGAAAATAGAGTAAGAAGAACAAAGTGATGAAGAGAAGACACTTACACATGAACAACAACTAATTAATCCCCAAGACTAGACAAAGAAGCTAAGGAACTGATTAAACCTGTCAAGATAAAATGATGACCAGACAGCAACAAAAAACTACAAACCAAACCAATAATCAGGAAAACATGGCTGAATCCAATGAACAAACTAAAAACCAGGAAGAGGAGCTCTCAAAACATATATATTAGAGACCAACTTAATGAAGTAAAGGAAGAGATTAACAATATGAAGAAAACACTTGGAGAGAATACAGAAGAAATTGCAGTCACACAAAAAGATAACAGATATGATGGTGATGAACACCACATTTCAAGAAATCAAAACTAGCCTCTCAGCAAAGAGCACCAGATTAGAAGAGGCAGAGGACAGAATTAGTGATGTGGAAGACAGTACATCTGAAATCAGAGAGTAGAACTGATCAATAAAAAGGTAGAAAAAAAACACAGCTGGGAATTAGGGACCTGAATGACAATGCAAAATGCACAAACATACGTATTATAGACATCCCAGAAGGAGAAGAGAAGGGAAAGAGGACAGAAGGGGTGTTGGAGGAAATAATGACTGAAAACTTCCCAAATCTACTGAGGGAGATGGATGTACACGTCCAGGAAGTATAATGCACCACAAACACCATAAATCCCAGCAGACCCACCCCAAGACATATACTTGTCAAATTATCCAATGCTCAAGACAGAGAAAATTCTAAAAGCAGCAAGAGAAAAGAAAACCATCACATACAAGGGAGGCTCCATAAGATTAAGTGCTGATTTCTCATCTGAAACCATGGAGGTAAGAAGGCAGTGGTATGATATAGTCAAGATAATAAAACAAAAAAATTTCCAACCAAGAATACTCTACCCAGCTAAACTAGCATTCAAAAATGATGGAGAGTTAAAAATATTCACAGATAAACCGTAATTAAAAGAGTATGCCAACAAGAACCCTGCCCTTCAAGAAATACTAAAGGGAGTTCTGCAGGAACAAAGAAAAAAACAGGAGAGGCAGAGTTGGAGGAGAGTGTACAAGCAACAAAAAAGACAAAAAGAGAAGAAAAAAACTTTAGACAAACACAAGTCCAAAGAAAATATGGCTAACATAAATAATTCTTTGAAAGTAATAACACTGAATGTCAGTGGATTAAATTCACCTGTAAAAAGATTCAGACTGGAAGATTGGATAAGGAAATATGACCCATCTATATGCTGTCTACAAGAAACACATCTTAGATAGACCCCGGGATTCAAGGAGGTTGAAAGTGAATGGCTGGAAAACAATCTTACAAGCAAACAATAACCAAAAAAAGTCAGGAGTAGCTATATTAATATCAGACAAAATAGACTTTAAATGCAAAACAATTGTGAGAGACAAAGATGGACACTACATATTAGTGAAAGGGATAATCTTTCAAGAAGGATGAACAATCATATATATTTATGCTCCTAACAAGGGAGCCTCCAAATACATGAGGCAAACATTGGAAAAGCTAAGTGAAATAATAGATGCCTCTATAATTATACTGGGGGACTTTAATACACCACTATCAACTTTGGACAGAACATCTCAAAAGAGAATCAATAAACAAAAACTCTGAACAGCATATTAGAGGAGCAGGACTTAATAGACATATACAGATCATTACACCTGAACACAGCAGGGTATACATTTTTCTCAAGTGCACGTGGATTATTGTCCAAGATAGACCATATGCTAGGCCACAAAGAAAGGCTCAAGGAATTCAGAAAGATCAAAATCATAAAAAATAATTTCTCTGATCACAGGGGAGTGAAGCTGGAAATCTACGAGGACCAGACCCAGATTTCACACCAAGATATGGACATTAAACAGCACACTCTTAGAAAAACAGTTGTTGAAGGAGGAAATTTCAAAAGAAATTAATAACTACCTTGAAACTAATGAAAATGATAACACAACCTACCAAAATTAATGGGATGCAGCAAAAGCAGTACTGAGAGGGAAATTTATAGCAACAAATTCATACATCAAAAAAGAAGAAAGAGCAAAAATTGAAGAACTAACTGCACATTTGGAGAAATTAGTAAAAAAGGAAATAAAAAAGCAACCCCACAGTAAGAAGAAAGAAAGAAAGAACAAAGATAAGAGCAGAACTAAACGAAATAGAAAATAAGGAAGCACTTGAAAAGATAAACAAAACCAAGAGCTGGTTCTTTGAGAAGATTAATAAAATTGACAAAACCTTAGCTAGACTAACAAAAAAAGAGAGAAGATGAAAATACACAAAATAAGATCCCACAGAAATAAAGACGATCATGAGAGGATACTTTGAAAAACTATATTCCAACAAAAATGACAATTCAGAGGAAATGGACAAATTCCTAGAAACACATAAGCAGCCTGTATTGATGAAAGAAGAAATTGATGATCTCAACAAACCATCACAAAGAAAGAGATAGAATCAGTCATTAAAAACCTCCCAACTAAGAAGAGCCCTGGGCCAGACGGCTTCACTGGTGAATTCTACAAAACATTCTGGAAAGAACTAATGCCACTCTTGCTGAAACTCTTCCAAAAAATTGAAAGAGAAGAAATATTGCCTAACTCATTCTATGATGCCAACATTACCCTGGTAACAAGTCAAACAAAGGCATTACAAGAAAGGGAAATTACAGACCAATTTCTCTAATGACACCAAAATGCTCAACAGAACTTGGTCAACTTGGTCAACTTGCTAACCATATCCAACAACACATTAAATGAATTATACACATGACCAATGGGATTCATTCTGGTTATGCAAGGATGGTTCAACGTAAGAAAATCAAACAATGTACTACACCATATAAACAGATTGGAGGAAAAAGTCACATGATTATATCTACTCATGCAGAAAAAGCATTTGACAAAATACAGCAAACTTCTTGATAAAAACACTGCAAATGTTTGGAATACAAGGAAATTTTCTGAACATGATAAAAAGTATATATGAAAAACCCACAGCCAACATTGTTTACAATGGTGACGTCCTAAAATCTTTCCCTGTAAGATCAGGAACAAGACAAGGATGCCCACTGTCACCTCTCTTATTTAACATTGTCTTAGACTTGGTCGAGCACTGAGGCAAGAACCAGACATAAAAGGCATTCAAATTGGGAAGGAAGAAGTCAAAATTTCATTATTTGCAGATGACATGATCCTATACATAGAAAACCCTGAGAAGTCTACAAGAAAGCTTCTAACTCATAAATAAGTTCAGTAAAGTCACAGGTTACAAGATAAATGTACAAAAATCAGTAGCATTTCTGTACACCAAAAATGAGCAATCTTTTGATGAAATCAAGAACCAAATACCATTCACAATAGTAAATAAATAAATTAAATACCCAGGAATAAATTTAACTAAAGAGGTAAAAGACTTATACACAGAGAACTACACAACACTGTTCAAGGAAATCAAAGAAGACCTAAAGAAATGGAAGAATATTCCCTGTTCATGAATAGGAAGACTAAATATTAGATGTCTATCTTAACAAAACTGATGTACAAATTCAATGCAATCCCAATAAAAATCAACACATCATTCTTTAAGGAACTAGAGAGACTAACTATGAAATTTATTTGGAAAGGAAAGAGGCCCTGAATAGCCAAAGACATATTGAAAAAGAAAAATGAAATAGGAGAAATAACAGTACCTGACTTCAAAACATACTACAAAGCTACAATAGTGAAAACAGCATGGTATTGGCACAAGGAGAGACACAAAGACCAATGGAACCAAATTAAGAGTTCTGATAGAGATCCTCATATATATAGTCATATAATATTTGATAAAGCCACCAAATCCTCTCAACTGGGAGAGAATGGCCTATTCAACAATTGGTGCCTGGAGAACTGGATATCCATATGTAAAGAATGAAAGAGGATTACCAACTCACACCTTATTAAAAAATCAACTCAAGATGGATCAAAGACCTAAATATAAGCATCAAGACCATAAAGACTTTGTAAAGCAGTGTAGGGAAGCAGCCACAGGACCTTGTAATAGGAAATCACTTCATGAACTTCACACCAAAAGCACGAGCAGCAAAAGAACAAATAGATAAAAGGGACTTCCTCAAAATTAAAGCCTTCTGTACCTCAAAGGAGCTTGTCAAGAAAGTGAAAAGAGAGCCAACACAATGGGAGAAAATATTTCATAACCATATATCTGATAGGAGACTTATAACCTGCATATATAAAGAACTCCTATATCTCAAAAATAAAAAGACAAACAACCCATTTTAAAAATGGGGAAAAGATTTAAACAAACACTTCTCCAAGGAAGAAATACAAATGACCAAAAAGCACACGAAAAAATGCTCCAGATCTCCAGCTATTAGGGAAATGCAAATCAAAACTACAATGAGATACCATCTTACTCCCATAAGATTGCCAGCTATGAAAAAAACAGAAGACTACAAATGCTGGAGAGGATGTGGAGGAATGGGAACACTCATCCACTGCTGGTGGGAATGCAGAAGAATCCAGCCCTTCTGGAGGACAGTTTGGCAGTTTCTCCAAAAAGGAGCTATAGATCTGCCACATGACCCAGCAATTCCACTGCTGGGTATATACCCAGTCGAATGGAAAACAAGGACACAAACTGATATATGCACACCAATGTTCATAGCAGCATTATTCACTATTGCCAAAAGTTGGAATCACCCAAATGTCCATCAACAGATGAATGGATAAATAAAATGTGGTATATACATACAATGGAATACTACTCGACTTTAAGAACAAATACACTAAAACACATGGGATAACATGGCTGAATCTTGAGAACCTTATTTTGAGCAAAGCAACCCAGGCATTGAAGGACAAATACTAAATGACCTCAATGAATTACTGTGATCTAAAACTTTTGTGAAGACAAGCTTAATAATTAGGGAAAAAAGGTCAAAGGATATAGACACTGAGGAAAAGATGGAAGAAGTTGCCTTGCCAATTTGCACATTTATTGCAGTGATGGAAGGCAAAATATTAAAAACAAAGCTTTTACATCTTTTAATTTTTTGATACCCCAATTTATTTTTACCTTAATTTTTCTAAAAATTAATATGTATTCTATATCTAACCTTTAAACTCATCACTATATTCCATTTTACTATTAATGGAACCTGGCAATATATTAGGCTTCATTTTTGAAGAAGTTTTGGAGCACAGAGAGGTTCAACAATGGCAGGGGAGGAATACTGGTGTGGGGTGTTATTAACAGGGGACACATGGCTGGCAGGGAGTTCTCTGGGTATATATCCAGGGTACATAAAAATGGATATTTTCATAGTGGTTACAATTAAAAACAACTGAGGGAGTGCTGAGTTCCTAGCCAGGGGAGCTCTATCACATTCCCTAAAGGAACAGCAACAACCCCCCAAATGCAATGGCAAAGACCAAAAAAGGAAGATCCAACAATGAGACCTTGACTAATGACTATGCTTGTGAACCTGTGCACCTGAAATAAGAACAAGGCCTAGAGCTGCAGGGTGCCTAAGAGTTACCTCCTGAGAGCCTCTGTGTTGCTCAAATGTGGCCAGTCTCAACGCCAAACTCAGCATGTAAATGCGTTGCATTCCCCCCAGCATGACTCCCGGGAATGAGCCTCTCTGGTGTTGAGGGATTACTACCAAGTACCAGCTGATGATGTAACTAGAAAATGACCTTGAATAAAAGGGTCAACTCAGACCAGCAGAACATCTCAGTTTACATATAATACCCGGAGTTAAAAATGCTTTTTGACCTGAATAAAAGGGGGAAATGGAAAGGACAAATGAGTTTACATGGCTATGAGTCTCCAAAAAGAGCCAGGAGGTTATCAGAGGGGTCACCCTTATGCACACCTCAGCAGAGTCCTAAAGACAGATAAAGTAGATACAACCTCAGATATTGGTTCTTCTGAGGGCCAGAGACCCACAGTTTCTATGGTCATGGCAGATGGAGTTCAGTCCCATGTCAGTTGGCCCTACTTTGCAGTTTGTGTTTCTGTATGATGGAGCTGGATTCAGATATGATCTTTGTTCACAAACCTCTCCTGTTACTTTTACTGGATCTGTAGTTGGTGCTGGGGTTTAATGTATACCCAGGGGACTTGAATCTTTGGACTGACCATGTGATAGCCAGGCCCTGAGCCTCAATAGACTTGCAACTCCTATACTCTGATTTATTGGACTTATCCCCCCTCAGCTAATATGGAGGTAAAGAAGGTCAACCACCACACCATGGAGCCAAGAGTGCCTTCACCCGAAAGCAGGAGAATTGCAAGCAGCATCCATGTGGAATCTAAGCCCTCTCTTGATATAGATATGGAGTGGACACAACTATTCCAGGTCCACAGGATGGAGGATTAGAGTATGGATTAGAGTGGACTTACTGATAATCTATTCATTAACTATTGTGGTTAGTAATAAAAAAATGTGGCATTGGTGTGGAGAAAGTGGCTACGGTGGCTGCTGGTGGTAGGGAGTGTGAAGAAGAGATGTGATGTGGGGACGTTTTTGGGACTTGGAGTTGTCCTGAGTGGTGCTGCGGGGACATTTACCAGACATTGTATGTCCTCCCATAGCCCACAGAGTGGACTGTGGGAGAGTGTGTGCTATGGTGTGGACCATTGACCATGAGGTGCAGCAGTACTCAGAGATGTATCTACGAAGTGCAGTGAATGTCTCATGATGTTGGAGGAGGTTTTTGTTATTGGGGGAGGAGTTGGGTGACGGGGTTGGGGGTATATGAGAACCTCATATTTTTTTAATGTAACATTAAAAAAATAAAGAAAGAAAATAAAAAGGGCCCAAGCAAAAAAGGAAAAAGATTTAGTGCTGCCTAAAATATGAGTGGTTATATCCCTATTATCAAATATCAATAAGTAAAGGAAAATTCCTTGAAATGTATGGAATGATCTTTCCTAAATTGTAATTTTAAAAAATTAAGCAATTGTAATATATTACAAAACCTAGCATTCAGTATGCTTTTATGATTATTCACAGGTTTAGAATTTTATTCAAGAAAAATCCATTAAACCTCCTATAAAAGAAGCAAAAAGAACATTTCTGGAATAAAATATAATGGTTTCAATTTTATTTAGCTTAAATGTAATCTCCCTACATTTATGGAGTATCAATTAAATAAATTAATATTATATTTATTAAACCTTTAAGATGCTGAAAGTTCTAAATCCATGTTTAATGGAATAAAGTTAAAAAAGGAAATGTAGGTCTACCCTCTCTGCAATGAATGAAGTAACTTAATAGGTAAAAAAAAAAAGATTTTGTGCTGGGAAATCAAGGCTTGGAAATAGATGAAGAAAAAGGCCACACTAGAAAATATTAGTGTGTGTGAACACAGTCTACTGGCTATAGGTTTTCCAACTACCTTGAGACAAAACAAAAGGTCATTGTGATTATAAAGCTAGAATATACAAAGTTTAAGGGTTCCTATTTGGAATGATGGAAAGGTTTTGGTAATGAATGGTGTTGATGGTAGCACAACATTGTGAATGTAATTAACACCACTGAAATACATTTCTGAATGTGATTAAAAGGGGAAATGCTAGACTGTATAGCTGGTAACAGAAAATTTTTTAAAAAGTCCATGGAACTACACTACACAGTGACTGCTATGTTAAACAATGGACTCTAGTTAATGGTAAAATTGTAAAAATATCGTGTTATCACTTGTAAAAAACATTCCACACCAATACAAGGCATTGGTGGCAGAGTGGTGTATAGGAACCCTGTATTTTTTGCATGGTTGTTCTGTAAACTCACAAATACTCTAATAAACAAGATTTAAAAAATAAATAAATTTGTGGGGACATTGCTGTATATATTGACTAAATCAAATAGCAGGATATGGTAATTAAATGTAAGTTTGAGTCAATTTTTCAAAGACCTTAAAGGTCAGTAAACCTTATTTGTATATTATTCATCAAGTAAAAGGAAAGTCTTCATAAGAGGGATGTGGCTTTGTTTGAATTTTCTTTTTAAAGATGTGTGTCTAAACAATGTAGTAAAATTTAAAACAGAAACCACTTTAATCCAGAAATGATGTTAAAAAAAATAAATGGATAGACAACCAGCAAGATGACAGGAGAGTAAGGAGCCTAGAGTCAGCTCATGCAACAGGGCAGTTAGTAATCACCCAGAGCTATCTGAAGCTCCTGTTTGGGAGCTCCAGGAGACCAGAAGACTGTCCTCCAGTATCCTTGAAAGAATGGAAGGAGGAGACTACCCACCTGCAGAGAAGATTCATGAGTAAAGTACTCCATGTCCTGGAAGCCGGTGACAATCCTCCACTGGCATTTCAAGCCACCTTAGGAGCTAATCTGTGGCTAGAATTGGAGGCTCCACTTCCCAAAAAAACAGGGGAGGAAGAGATAGTTGGGCACCAACTTCAGCTACTGATTAGTAGATTTCGCAGGCTAAATTATAACCCTAAGAACAGATAAAATTTGAACATGTCCAAGTCAGAAAGAGGCCAGACTCTGCCCCTGCCATGAGGGGAAGCAGGGTGCACTGAAAATCTTAGTGCTGGCAAGGGAAGCCTTCTTTCCATCCAGATCAGATTGCAGTTGTATCCTAAGCCCCAGCCCCACCTCCAGCAGGGAGGAAGCAGGGGAGACCTGTGCCAGCCTCTCCTGTTAACTGCAGGTATATTTGGCTGGACAGAGTTGGAAGTCTACCTGGGCAAATGTGGTCAGTTTAGACCCACACAGCATAGATTGCTGCCCACACCTGTAGCCCCATCCACATCTCAGGCAGGGGAGAAAGAGACATGAAGCTTCAGCAGTCTCTCAGGCAACTATAGTCTAGGCCTGCATGACTTGGATTACTACACTTGGCTGTGGCTCTGTCACTACCCCTGGCAAAGGAGAAAGTTGGGAGAAGCTTCATTGGTCCCTGGGGCAATGAGAGAAGCATGAGCTTCTACAGCTTAACAGCATCAACTATATTCTTGGCACCTACTACACAACCAGCAAGGGAGAAAGGGCAAGAAGCCCTAAACTAAAGAGAGAAACTGCACCCAGAATAAATGCATCTATTAAGCCACATGCCAAGACACCAACAAAAAATTACAATCCATACCAAAAAAACAGGAAAATATGGCTCAGTTAAAGGATCAAGATAAGCTTCCAGATGACATAAAGTAGTTCAGACAACTAATCATAGATGTTCAAACAAATCTTCTTAATAAATTCAATGGGATGGCTAGAGAGATTAAGGATATTAAGAAGATATTGAATGAGCACAAAGAAGAATTTGAAAGCTTACATAGAAAAATAGCAGATCTTATGGGAATGAAAAGGGTAGTAAATGAAATTAAAAATACATTGGAATCATATAATAGCAGATTTGATGAGGCAGAATAAAGGATTGTTGAGCTTAAAGAAATGGCCTCTGAAAGTGAACATACAAAAGAACGGCTGAAGAAAAGAAAGGAAAAAATAGAACAAATTCTCAGGAAACCGAACAACAGTAAGAGACATGAAAACATACATGTCATGGGTGTCCCAGAAGGAGAAAAGAAGGGAAAAGGGACAGAAGGATATTTGAAGAAATATGGTAAAAAATTACCCAACCCTATTGAAGGACATAGGTAGCCATGTCCAAGAAACACAATGTACTCCTATCTGAATAAATCTGAATAGACCAACTCTGAGACACATGCTAATCAGAATTTCAAATACCAAAGACAAAGGGAATTCTGAGAGCAGCAAGAGAAAAGTAATGCATAACATAAGGGACACTCAATAAGTTTAAATGCTGATTTCTCAACAGAAACCATGGAGGTAAGAAGACACTGGTCTGATATATTTAAGATACAGCAGAGAAAAACTTCCAGCCAAGAATCTAATATCCAGCATTATTGTTTTTCAAAAATGAGGACTAGTTTAGAATATTCACAAATAAACAGAAACTGAAAGAGTTTGTAAACAAGAGACCTGCTTTGCAGGAAATACTAGAGGGTGTGCTATAACCTGAAAAGAAAAGTGAGGAGAGGGAGACTTGGAAGAGAGTCTAGACATGAAGATTATATCAGTAAATGTAATTAAAAGTGTCAAGAGAGTGATGAAAATAATATATGACAGATAAAACCCAAATATTTAGGAATAAACTTAACCAATGATGTAAAGCAATTCATTGGTTAAAAAAAAAACAAATTAATTAGAAGAACATTCCAATGTCACAGATTGGAAGACTTAATATCATTAAGATGTCAATTCTTAAATAAAAGTAAAAATTTTAAAAGGTGTTTCACTCAAATTGATATGCAGATTCAATGGAATCCTGACAAAAATTCCACCACTACTTTTTAAATAAATGGAAAACATAATTATCAAATTTATTTGGAAGGTTGAGGGGTCCTGAATAGCCAGAGACATCTTAAAAAGGAAAAACAAAGTTGGGGGACTCTCACTTCTGGGCTTTAAATCAAATTACCTAGCTACAGTGGTAAAAACAGATGGTACTGGCATAAAGACAGACACATAGACCAAAGGAAGAGAATTGATGGTTCAGAAACAGACGTTCACATCTAGGGTCAAATGATTTTTAACTAGCCTATCAAACCCACCCAACTTGAGCAGAACAGTCCAGTCAACAAATAGTGCTGGGAGAACGGGATATCCATAACCAAAAGAAGGAAAGAGAACCCCTATTGCACATCTTATATAAACATTAGCTCAAAATGGATTAAACCTAAATATAAAAACAAGAACAATAAAGCTTCTAGAAGAAAATATGGGAAAATATCTTTAAGACCTGGTGGTAGGTGGTGGATTCTTAAAGGAAATAAGAGGAGGACTGAGATGGACTACTGATATTTAATGTATGTGGAGGTTTTAATTAACTAGTGTAAAAGTGTGGACATGTATAAAGTTGATGGTAACACATTTTAGTGAGTAACAGCTGGTTTATAAATAGGAATGTGGCTGAAAAGGGCAATCTAGGAATGTAAATGCCAACTAAAGAAAGCTAGAGAATAATTTAGGGACTGAATAATACAGTAAACCCAGAGGTGGGTGAGGATTGTAGTTGATGGGACAGATTCAAGACTGTTCTTTGTGAGCTAAAGAGATGTACATCACTATTTGTGGGGGTGGAAATGTGGAGAAACATGGGAAAAATACAAATGGAATGACCTATGTAATGTGCTTAACAGTAATAATGTAATATTCATACATCTATGCCAAAGATGTACTGTGTTGATAATGGGGGAGTATGGAAAAAGTGTGCCAAATGTACACTATGGTCCTGGTAATAATCTGATGATATTATCTCATCCATAGAAAATGTTCCACCACAGTGTGGTGTGTTGATAGAGGGGTGTTGTAAATGGGAATACTACCCATGCGCATGATTGTTTTGTAAATTTACCTCTGTCATAAAAAATGTATTTAAAAAAAATTAATAGGATGGGTTAGGGGAAAATATACCAAATGTAAAATAAGGAATATAATTAGTAATAAGATTTTGACAATATTCTTTAATAATTTGTAACAGGGCGGCAGACTTGGCCCAGTGGTTAGGGCATCCATCTACCACATGGAAGGTCCGCAGTTCAAACCCTGGGCCTCCTTGACCTGTGTGGAGCTGGCCCATGCACAGTGCTGATGCGCACGAGGAGTGCTGTGCCACGGAGGAGTGTCCCCCCCATAGGGGAGCCCCACGCGCAAGGAGTGCACCCCGTAAGGAGAGCCGCCCAGCATGAAAGAAAGTGCAGCCTGCCCAGGAATGGCACCACACACACGGAGAGCTGACACAGCAAGATGATGCAACAAAAAGAAACACAGATTCCTGTGCCGCTGACAATAACAGAAGCGGACAAAGACGACACAGCAAATAGACACAGAGAACAGACAACCGGGGGGGGGGAGGGGATAAATAAGTAAATAAATAAATCTTTAAAAAAATAATTTGTAACAAATGTCTCACAACAAAGCAAGGTGGTGGTGGTCAGTTGGTAGATGGGACCCCTGTATGATGTTATGTATGTTTGCTTTGTAAGTTCAAACCTTTACTATATGTTAATTGTTTATGTATGGTCATGTGTAAATGATATAAAATAATAATGGGGTGTGTTGGGGGAAAGATACACCAAATGTAAAATACTTTGGCTAGTAGTAATATTTTGAGGATGTGCTTTAATCATTAGTTAAAAATATTTCACAACAATGTGAGGTATTTAGGGTAGTATGAAGTATGAGAGCCCTGTATAATGTTGTACATGTTTGTTTTGTAAGTTCACAATTATTACTATACTCTTATTGTTTATATATGTATCTTTATATATGAATGGATATCCTTCAATAAATTTTTTTTTTTAATTTTTTTATTTTTTATTGACTTTGTAATAATATTACATTAAAAATATATATGTGAGGTCCCATTCAACCCCACCCCCCCACCCCCCCCTCTCCCCCCCCCCCAACAACACTCGTTCCCATCATCATGACACATCCATTGGATTTGGTAAGTACATCTTTGGGCACCTCTGCACCTCATATACATTGGTTCACATCATGGCCCATACTCTCCTCTATTCCATCATGTAGGCCCTGTGAGGATTTACAATGTCCGGTGATTACCTCTGAAGCACCATCCAGGGCAGCTCCATGTCCCGAAGACGCCTCCACCTCTCATCTCTTCCTGCCTTTCCCCATACCCTTTGTCCATTATGTCCACTTTTCCCAATCCAATGCCACCTCTTCTATGTGGACACTGGATTGGTTGTGTCCATTGCACCTTTATGTCAAGAGGAGGCTCAGATTCCACCTGGATGCTGGATGCAATCCTCCCATTTTCAGTTGTAATCACTCTAGGCTCCATGGTGTGGTGGTTGTCCTTCACCTCCATCTTAGCTGAGTGTGGTAAGTCCAATAAATCAGATTGTAGGTGCTGGAGTCTGTTGAGGCTCAGGATCTGGCTATCACATTGTCAGTCCAGAGATTCAAATCCCCTAAATATATCTTAAACCCCAACATTAACTGCACCTCCAGCACATTAGCATGAAAGTCTTATGAAGGGAGATCCCATCTGAGTCCAGATTCATCACACATAAACACCATTTCCAAAGAGGGGCCATCTGCCCTGGTAGTTAACCCCATCGGCCATGACCATAACTCCCATGGGTCTCTTTAGCCCTCAAAGGAACCAATATCTGGGGGTTGTATCTGCTTTATCTGTCTCTCTGACT
Source organism: Dasypus novemcinctus (assembly GCF_030445035.2). Taxonomy (NCBI): domain Eukaryota; kingdom Metazoa; phylum Chordata; class Mammalia; order Cingulata; family Dasypodidae; genus Dasypus; species Dasypus novemcinctus. The sequence goes on from NC_080673.1 coordinate 818,142, forward strand.
CTGCTCAGTTGTGCATGAGGGCAAACCTTCTGCCAGCCTCCAGACTCTTTTAGAAACTCGTAGCCATATAAACTCATTTCTCCTTTCCATTTCCCCCTTACTTTAGGTCAAACAGCATTTTAAAGTCATGGTATTTTATGTAGACATGGATATTCTGCTGATCCGCATTGAACCTTCCGTATAAGGTCATTTTCCAGTTGCATCATCAGTTGGTAGTTGATAGTGGTCCCTCGTTGCCAGGGAGGCTCATCCCCGGGTGTCATGTCCCACGCTGGGGGGAAGGCATTGCATTTACATGCTGAGTTTGGCTTCGAGACTGGCCACATTTGAGTAACATGAAGGCTGACAGAAGGAAATTCCCAGGCACAAAGTTGCTCTAGGCCTTGTTATTATTTTGGGTTTATCAGCTCACAAGCATAGTCATTAGTATCAGGGGCTCACTGTTGAACCCTCACTCCCTCCCGGTCCCCACCACTGTACCTGGGAGACTGTCGCTGCTCCCCTAGGGACCACGACAGAGCACCACTGGCCGGGAACCCAGTACCCCCCCCTACTGTGGTTTTTAATTGTTGCCACTATGAGTATATCCAAACATTACCATGCACCCTGGACATATGTTCTGTACAGCTCCCTGTCAGTCATATATCATCTGTCATTGGTATCCCATACCAGTATCCCTCCATTGCCATTGTTGAAACACTCTGTGATCCAGAACTCCCCGAAATTTGAAGCCCAATATAATGTCATGGTCCCTTACTAGGGAATGGCATATAGCGATGAGTTTAAAGGATAGATAAAGAACTTGGATAAAGTTAGATAAAGAACTTAGATAAAGAATGTTGACTTGAAAAAATTCCACATCCTATTTTTCCCCCCCCCCCCCCCTAATTATTCAGCTTTTCTTCACAGGAGTCCTAGACCACAGCAATGTATATATATAATATACAGCACTCCCACACATCCACCAGAAAACCTTTTCCCTTCCACAGTGATACTCTTACGCCCTATTCATATCATATTTACTTAAAGTGATGTACAGAGTCTGAGACATTAGCTTTCTAACAAGGTGACATCTGTATTTACATTATGGTGCATACTTTAGGATACACAGTTCTTTACATTTTTAGTTATCCTATAAAAATATGGAACGCTTCACGAATTTGCGTGTCATCCTTGCGCAGGGGCCATGCTAATCTTCTCTGTATCGTTCCAATTTTAGTATATGTGCTGCCGAAGCGAGCACTCAATAAATTTTTTAAATGGATATATTTATATATATGAATGAATACATGAAGAGCTTATTAATTTTTGAGATTATATTTTATACTCTACTTAATTTTCACATTCGGCTCCATTCATTTATAAACAACTTTTTAAGAGCACATTATACCTCTTAGAGAAATAATATTATGTAATTATTTGTCTTTGGACATGAAATCAGTTCATGTATCCATCCTTATTTATTTAATGAATATTGTGTCTGGGGTCCTACACTACATATCAGGAATATAAAATTAAAAATACATTGCAATCAAGAACTTTGTTGGCTAGGAAGAAACAAGCAAGCCCCCAAAAAAGTAGAAGTTGTTTAAGGGTTAGCCATATGTTCTCCCATCCATGCCTAATTATGGCACTGCAGGTTGATGGATGTGAAATGGTTTCAGGCCATCTCTGTGAATCCTCTCTTCATAGTAACCATGTGCAGATAAGTACCTAGACATGTGAAGAAAAGGGAATAAAGTGAAGAAAAACCAATAAAGGTAAGGCAAGCAATAGAAATGTAACAAGCATTTAATCAGGATCATTAGAGAGCAGTTTTGGGTAAGAGAGTCATGATGCATTTAGCAGAGATTTAAAGATTAATTAACATGGGTTTGAAAATGAGCATAACTCCTTAATTTCAGAGAAAACTTTCATAAAGCCCATCAGGTCATTTAAGAATGGATATGAATAATGTTGAGGTTGCCAGTTACAATAGCTGGGTAACCAATGTTTCATTGCACTGTATCTCAAGGGGCCTGGTGCATTTTTCTTCTTGCAGGCAGCCAGTGGGAGTCCTTCAAACTGGGCATCATTGAATATGCTTGGAAAAGCAACCACTAAGCACTGAGTCACTTGGTGGTGGGGTGAAACCCTACTCTGTATCTGCAGGGGACTGTCCACCAACATAATCCTCTGAAAGAACCCCCAGATCAATGGGAAGCTATACCAAATGTAAGCAATAGACCATATTACTAGTCATATTTTGATGATTTTTAAAATAATCTGTAACAAATATTCCAAAACAATGCCAGGTGCTGGTGGATGGGAAATGTATGGGAATTCTGCACATGATGCATGAATTTTTGTAAACTCACAACTTCTATAAAAATATATATATTTTTTAAAATGTTCAATTCTGGTCCAGTCATTCTGGAAATAAATCCAAGAGTACCTATCACATTGTTGAGCTTGCAAGCTGCTTCTCTCTGCACAACAGAATTCACTGTCTGATCTGGATGTTGGGCTCAGAAAACTTCTGTCTACTCTGACCTATTTTGGAAAAGAGAAGTGTGCCCTGCCTTTCTAGGCTGGATTTTTCCTGAGGGACTGCCAGGTTTGGAATAACGGCTACTTATAGAGGTTCAAGAGTGGGGTGATAAATCTGGATACTGTGCTCAGTGTGATCACTGACTCACTCACCTTGGAAAATTATTCCTTTCCTCAGAAATGAGTTTCTCCATATGTCAAGTGAGGGTGTTAATACCAGTTTCTTAATGCATCTAACTTATCTTGTCATGAGGAGTTGGAAACACATTTACTGCAAAATATGATAATTTAACAGGACCCATGAACTGTGAGTCCAGAAGATGGCATTGAGTTCCTGGTGGCCATGATGATAATAAGAGACATTGGGCTCACCAGGTGCCAAGCTCTGTTCTGAGATCTTGACCTCTAAGGGACTTTTTAGTGCAGTAACCCACCCAAGGGGACTCTAGGGGAGAAACAGAATTTGATCACAGGAGCTCACAGCCCAAAGTTCTCTGTTTTTCCCTAAATTCTGTTTAATGATAAATTGCTATATTTTGAGTTTTAGTTTTAGGCTTCCCAACCTATGCTGATACCTTGGAGAATACTTAAATATTTAGCATTAAACACTTGATCTTCCAATATCTTTAGGAGTCCTTAACACCACAGAATTGTAGATAGAAAACAGTGTTCACCTTGGTGCTTTAACAATTCCTATTTCACAAATGTGTAATGAATGTCCTGATTTTGGATAAAGAGAGGAAGGGATGTTGAATACAAATATATTATGTAGACAGAACCAGTGGGAGGTGGTCTTCTGGTAAATATTAAGGGCAACCAATGGCATCAGGAAAGGGACAAGGAGTTAAGATATGCAATTGTGGAAGAAGTGGATATGATAAGCTTGGTCACTTTACATTAGCTTACTCAAACAGTTGAGAAAAACATGGCATGAATGAGGCCAAAATATAAAGTTTAATCTCAGGTATTATTTTCTGATTCACAAATGCTTACACAGGACAATGGGGAGGGGTATGATAGTCCAAAACTATTTCTAACCTTCAACATGAGGAACCCTAAAATCTATAGGTCTAAGTAAATCTACTCCAATCAATGTGTATGGTTATAGATTGATTTTTTGAAGTACTTAAATGCTACTTATAGGATAAACTGGTAGAGGAAGTTATAAAATCATACATAAAAATCTAAGGACTTATATGTAATTGGTTACCTGAGCTTCCTACTGGAAATCCATAACTGAACTTTGCTCTGGTAAGGGAATACAACATCATTACTATAACAGTCATATAAAGTGATCTCTGCAATCATGTACCTTTTTTTGTGTTGAGTAGTTCTCGCTTTCTCCTAAAGTGGAATAAGAGCACAGAGAAGAAAATTGAACAAAAATGTAATCAGTGGTGACACTGATCCAAAATGATTGGCCACCAGCTCATTGCAGATCCTTGAACTCATGCTTTCTTCCCTGGAAAATGAAAATTAAAAATAAAATGCTTTCTGGACATGCTCTATGGAAAAATTAAAATCATTTTTAAAGTCAACAGATAGTACATTATTAATAAAGCAAAAACAGGGCTCAGAAATAAAGCTACTATTGTCACCTTAGAAACATGTCTCTAAAGTAACATAATTATGATCACAACTAGATAGCCATAAAGTGAGCTCTCTCGTAATATCCAATTCTAAAATCATTGGAATTTCCCTTAAGCTAATATGTTAATTCAACCACAAGATTCCTTGGAAATGTATTATCCTTCCAGATTCCAGATTTTGGAATACTCCAAATTTCTAGAAAATGGTGGCAATAAAAAATGCTATATTTTTAACAAGCCACATTTAGAGAAGTGTAACTTGGTAGTAGGTAAAGATGTTCTGCTTCCCCTGAACTCTAAGAATAAACATGTTCTATTATGAAGCTGTCAGTTTCCCTGAAGCATGGATGCTTGCATTCTCTATTGACAGCTCATGGGTTGTTCCCTTGGGATATCAGGCTCCACTAGGAAATTCTTATTTAATACAAGATGGCCAAAGAAGAGTATCCTAGGAGACCAATGTATTGTAATCCCTAAAGTCATATATTTCATCACCTGATACATTATTTTTTAGACTATGAAATTTCAATATTCCAAAAATGCTCTCAAGACTTAATTGAACACATGTGCACAGTCCTTTATTCATCTATCAGCCTATCCATCCATCCACCATCCATCCATCTATGTATCCATCTACATGTCTTTCCATTTGCGATCTTCATTTAAGTCCCAGTAATGGTTTCTTGTTATTTTTAGAAAACTTCCTCCTACAGACTGCAATGCTCAGTTGTAATAATTTCCCTTTGTCTATTTTTTTGGTTGTAGTTACTCCAGTCTTGCTTAGTATTCTATTTATGTTCCTCACATTTCAGTTTCTCCTCCATAATGAGACACTATAGCCTACTCTACTCACAATGGAATATTCTTCTCACAGTGTCTCTTGTCTCTGTACTTCATTTCTCAGAAGCCTTGCACAAACTGCCAGGAGGAAACAAATCCATTTTTATTGATGCTACTTATTTTACTTACTAACATGTAAAAACAGTTGAAAAAATTACATACCAATTTTTAAAGTCTGGCTTCCACTCTGAATTTTGTGCTGGCAGGAAATGAGAATATTTGGATGATCTTATTTCTTGTGCTGAGCAGAGTGCCTGACATAACAGTTGCTCAATAAATATTGTTAACTGAAGGAATTATTTGAATCCCTCCATCCATATTGCTATTAAATCAACCAACATTTACTTCACATTTGAAACACTTTATTATGCACTTATATAAAACTAATAATATGACATAACTATTTGTGTAAATATGGTACTTTGTAATAAGAGCCCATAAAATCTGAGTCATGTCTCCTAACCATTTTATGCCTCAACAACCAAAATTACATGCTGAATTAAATCAAATAATGAGTGATTAAAATGTATTAGCCATTATATGCAAAATGCCATTCCAGTCATTTCTTTTTTTAAATCGTATTCATTTGAAAATACATAGATCACAAAAAATGTTACATTAAAAAATATAAAAGGTTCCCACATAGCCAACACCCCCACACTCCTCCTACATCAATAACCTCTTTCATCATTGTGGCACATTCATAGCATTTGGTGAATACATTTTGGAGCACTGCTGCACCGCATGGATTATAGATTACACTGTACTTTAAACACTCCCCCAGTACATTCAGTGGGTTATGGCAGGATATATAATGTCCAATATCTGTCCCTGCAATATTATTTAGGACAACTCCAAGTCCCAAAAATGCTCCCACATCACATCTGTTCTTCCCTCTCCCTGCCCTCAGCAACTACCGTGGCCACTTTCTCCAAATCAATGCTACAGTTTCTTCTATTACTAGTTACAATGGTGACTAGTGACTTCTATTACTAGTCACCCATTTGTCCACTGTAATCCATATTTTATTCCTCCATCCTGTGGCCCCTGGGACGGTAATGTTATTTCACCTCTATATCGAGAGGGGGCTTAGACCCACATGGTCATTTCTTGAGTGCTTATCTTTTTCTGATCACTAAATGGAGATGTGATGGTGAACCTGTCTTTAGGTAGATCACACACTGGCAAAAGAGAGAAAAGGTTTGTAGCCAATGAAGTACCATGTAAGAAAAAAAAGCAGGCATTATTTAAGAGCAAAAGAATCTTCTGAAGAAGAGAATAATATTTTGAGGGTTTTGAGAGAAAAGTGAAAATTAGCCAGTACTATGAGGAAAGATAGAAAAGAAACATTTCATGGAAAAGAATTATAGTGGACAAAAATACAAGGAAGGGAAAAACATATGTTTTCAGGTAGTTTTACAAGGCTGGAGCTTAAAGAGGGCATGTGAGTATTCAGAAAGTCACAAGTATATAGTCAGAGTATGAAAGTCTTAGAATGTTATTTGACGTCATCCTATTCAATAAGCTCATCAACTTGAAGTAAAATGGAAATATTGTAGGTTTTGCTTATTTTAACAGAAAATTTATACTTCATTTCTGAAGAAAGAAAGAGATCTTTTTGTACTTAGGAGGCTCAAAGTTATTGGTGATACTCTGTCTTAAGTTGGGTGGTAATGACATGGATATTTAATTATCATTATATATATATAGCTAAAATGGATAAATAAATTATAACTGCAGATAAATAAGGCATATTGAGTGTATGGAATGATCTCCAACTCCCAATGTCACCATTATGGAATATAAAGTTTTTAACCTAAGAGAATTAAAAGAATAGGAGAAAGATTTTCTTTTTGGAAATGAGTTATGGATACAAGGTAATAACAAAAATAAATAAAAGTAGGCCTCAACAAGTCTAAATTTTAAATGGAAATGGGATGGAAAAAGTAAAAACCCTTCAGAAAAAGAAGAAAAAAATGGAGGAACCAGTTGTACAATAATATAGAGACATCCTATAATTACAACTCAATGTGTGTGATATCAGGGCACAAATAGGAAAATAAGCCAATGGAAAGAAGGAAGAGCCCTGAAACAGGAACATCCATCCATGAGTTATGTATGACCAGATTGGCACTGCAGATCAATGGAGGAAGGAAAAAATTTTTAAATACTTAGTCCAGGGATAATTAGGTATGATATAAAATTGAATTGTACACCTGTGTCAATATTACACAATAAAATGCAAGGTCAATTACATGCAAAAAGCTGAAGGAAAGAACATAAAGATATTACAAAGTATTATTTGTATTATATGTTGTTTATTCTTAACAAGACACAGAAATTAATAACAACCATGAATAAGACTGAGAAGTTTATGGCAGAAAAATTAATAAGATCCAGTTAATGAAAGACAATATAAAGAAAGTTAAAGAGACACTGACTGGTTAGAGAAGACTTTACAATAAATAGAAATGACAAAGACTTATGTCCAGCATATATTAATACCTTCATAAATCAGTACAAACATACAATCCTATAGGAAAATTGGACAAGATAATTGAACAAATACTTCAAAACAGAAATAATTTAGTAAAAGAAAGGTGCTCAGAGGGAAATCTAAATTAAAACCAAAAGGTGATACGATTGCATACCTACATGTGAGATTTACCAAAATTTAAAAAGCTGACAACATGATGTGCAAAAATAATGTGAAGCAACAAATACTATCATACACCGACATTAGGACAACATAATAGACTGTTCAGGAGTCATTTTGACATTTTGTAACAAAATTGAATATCTGCATTCAATATAGCCAACAATTATGCCAACAACTTCCCTAGAGAAATCTGGGCATGTGTACACAATGATACATGCACAGAGGAGAATTGTGGGAAGATGGTGGAGTAGAATGCTCCAGGAATCAATCCCTTAACCAGAACAACTAACTATTAAATAGTGAGGAACTGTCTGAATCAACTATTTCAAAACTCCAGAGTTCAGCAGAACACTGCAGCAACCAGGCAAGGGCTGAAGGAAGATGTGTCTGCTGATATCTCCCTTCTCTCTCAGGTGTCCTTGTTTCCAGCTTCTTGCTTCTCTCTATCTGAATTTCATTCAATTCTCAAGGACTCCAGTAAGAGGATTAGGACCCACCCTGGATGAGGTGAGTCACATCTTAAGATTCTTCTCACCAAGTTTCTACTTACACTAGATCCACATCCACAGGAATGGATTAACATGAAGAACATACTTTTCTGAGGTACATACAACTACAGACCATTAGACTGCTCTTCCAATTTTTGGAAAAAATTAAGATTGGTCTTAATATTTCTTGGAATATTTGATAAAATTCCCAATGAAGTAATATGGTTTCATTGTTGGGAAGGTTTTGATGACTGTCTTTACTAGTTATTATTTGACATCTCTATCTTCTTGAGTCAATCTGGTACTTTGTGTGTTTGTGTGTTGCTAGGAATTTTTCCATTTCATCTAGCTTATCTAATTTGCTGTTGTACAGTTTTTTATATTATCCTCTTAAAGTCCTTTTTATTTGGTGGGGTAATAAAAAGGAACAGTAATAATGTTCCTCTTTTCATTTCTGATTTTAGTTAGTTTTGCCTATCTCATTTTTCTTTGTGTTTAGCTAAAGGTTTGTCAAATTTATTGATTTTTTGGTTCATGATGTATATTGTTTTTTGATTCTCCATTTAATTCATCTCCATTTCAAGCTTTGTTATTTCCTTCCTTTTGCTCCTTTTGGGTTTAATTTGCCCTTCTTTTACCAGTTCTTCCAGTTTTGTGGATAGTTCTCTATTCAGAAATCATTCTTTTTTCTCATCTTCTTTTTAAAAATTTTTATTAGAGAAGTTGTGAGCTTACAAAACAATCATGCATAATGTGCAAAATTCACATACGTCACCCATCCACTGACAACTTACACTGTTATGGAATATTTGTTACAGATTTTGACAGGACATGATTAGACTATTACCACTAACTATGGTACATATTGTACCTTTGGTATATTTTTCCATATATCCACTGTTATTAACAGTATGTATTAGTATTGTACATTTGTTATAGTTCATGAAAGAACATTCTCATATTTGTACTGTTAACCATAATCCAACTTCCACCACATGGTTCACTGTATTATACAGTCCCATGCTTGTACATTCCATCCAAAATTTATACTCAGGTGTTCTCACTTTCATCACAGGGTTGTGTAATGTTTACCCCAGTTAATGTTTGAACTTCCTCCTTATTAAAAGAAAAAATCTCATACCCCCAATATTGTCCCTTATCACTAATATAACACTTTCTTTAACATTGATGCAAGAATATCACAATATTGCTGTTAACCATAGTACATAATTCATATTAATTGGATTTTTACCTTACACTATATTCTTACTACCTTATAATAGTGATGTACATTTGTTCTAGTTCATAGAAGAACATTCTTACATTTGTATTATTAACCATAATCCCCGCCCACCTCCAGGTTCACTATGTCATTCTGTCCCAAGATTATTCTCTAGCTTTATTTCAGTTGACATTTACATCCCTAGACTACCCCTTTCAGCCACAATCCCTCTTTTTTCTTTTTTAATGTTACTATTTAGAGCTATAAATTTCTCTCTCAGCACTATCTTTGCTGAATCCCTTAAGTCTTGGTACAACGTATTTTCACTTTCTTTTACCTGAAGGTATTTCTTAATTTCCCTTGTGATTTCCTCTTTCACCCACTGGCTGTTGAATAATACATTGTTTAATTTCCACAAATATATTAATTTTCCATTTCTATCTCTGTCAGTGATTTCTAGTTCATTTCATTGTGATTAGAGAAGGTAAATACTATACTTTCAGTATTTTGGATTCATTGGGACTTTTTGTGGCTTAATACATGGTCTATCCTTGAAAATGATCCATGTGCACTTGAGAATAATGTATATTCTGTTGGGTGAAGTGTTCTATATATGCCCAGTAGATCTAGCTCATTTAGAGTATCATTCAAGTTTTCTACTTTTTTATTGATCTTTGTAAAAATATTCTATCCATTGTTGAAAGTGGTGTGTTAAAGTCTCCAACTCTTAGTGTCGAACCATTTCACCCTTCAAATCTGTATTTCTTCTATATATTTTGGTACCTTCCTCTTAGGTGTATATATATTTATTATCATGTATATTCCTGCTGAGTTGTCTCTTCTAACAGTTTTAGACTTAAAATCTATTTTATCATATTATTATTGCTACCCCAGCTCTCTTTTGTTTTATACTTGTATGGTAAGTTTTTGCAATCCTTTCACTTCCAACCCATTTACACCTTTTAATTATAATTATTGGGTAAACAGCATATAATTGGGACATACTATTTTACCCATTCTGCCAATCTGTACCTATTGAATAGAGAGTTTAATCCATTTACATTTAAAGTAACTATTGATAATTCAGGACTTATATCTGCCATTTTGCTATTTAGTCTTTGTAAGTCTCATGCCTATTTTGTCCCTAACTTCTTCCATTAATGTCCACTTATATATATTATAATTTCATAGTCATTTGGTTGGTTATTTTTTGTATTATACCATATTAAGTACCTTCTCATTGCTTTCTCAGTTTATTTTTCATGTTTTCCTATGGTTACCAAGGGCTAAAATTCACTCTAAATATGTAGCAGTCATATTTGATTTGATACCAATTTGACGTCTATAGCTTACAGATAGAGTGTTCCTATACCCCTCCATTCCCCTACCTTTTTTGTACTTGTTACAACTTATATTGTTTTTAAAATAAAATCCATAGATAAATCATTACTTTCTTTGCATTTGCATTTTAACACCTTTAGTATATGAAAAGAGGAGTTACATACTTAAAAATACAATACAATAATACTCTTATTTTATAATTATTCTTATGGTTTGTTTTATCTGATGACTTTAATGCTTTATGCCACTTTGAATTGCTCTCTAGTTTCCTTTCCTTTCAAACTGTTTAGCAGTTCTAGTGTTGATAAAGTTCCTCAACTTTTGTTAATCTTAGAATGTCATAATCTTTCCCTCATTTTTAAAAGAATGTTTTTCCAGATATAAAATTCTTTGTTGGCAGTTATTTCCTCTCAATATTTTAATTATTTCACCCCACTGCTGATGTGGGCTATGGGTGGAAGGCTCTTTGTCTCTTCAGAGATAACTAAGTTGTTTGACTTGTGGGTGTGGAACGGTAAGAGGCTGCAGTCCTGCTCTTAGGGACCAGCAGCGGCTCCAGTCCCAGGAAATGTTTAACAATGCGGGGGCTATAAACTTTAAGTATTTAGGGGAAATGCAAAAACCAAATATGCTAAAGGCTTATCTAGAATGTCTGGAGTCCATGCTAAAAGCTTACCTAAGATGTGGAAGATATATGCTAATTGAAGCCTATTGAGAACTGAAACAAAGGGACCATTTGGCCTTTCCTCTCTGTATAAAAGACGTTTGAAAATCTTGTTCGGGGCTCGGGATTCAAACTGAAAGCTCCCGAGTCCGGCCGGCCATCAATAAACCATTTTTCCTTCTCAAAATCATTCCTGAGTCCTGGCCTCTCTATACTCAAATAATTGAACTTCTCTTAAATTCCACAATATTTTTGGCAACTCTGGTGGGACAATAAATGAAGGCCAGAGATGGTAGCATTTTGCTGCCCCTTCCAAATCCCTGAGGAAGCCAGGAGGACTCGGGTGAACCCCAAATCTGGGCGCCCCTGGATTAAATTTAATCCAGAAAAGATGTGGGCTCCACCAGAATCTTCCCGACAAAAATCGAGGGCAATGGAAGGCCTGAAGAGAAAGATTCTGGGAACGAAAAAGAACTCCGAACACGGAAGAAGGTAAGACTCCCCGGGTGAGCACAGTCTGGAAGGCCCTAGTTTAATTGCTAGGAAGGGGAGGCTGATCACCTCCCGAGAGAACCCTAGTAGCCCCAGAAGGCTGGGGGGAAGCCGTTCTCTCTAGGCTTGGGAAAAGGAGGAAAACTGGGGAAAAGCCCTGGTGTTTTGGGTTTGTCTAACTGCATGTTAGAATCTGGTACTGGTCTTATGTCCACTAAAGGAGTGGAGTCTCGATTTTAATAGGAAGGGTATTTATAGGTTCGAGTCCTAATGTCCTGGAAATTGGTCTAGATTAAGGAAAACAAAACTTGGTTACAGGAAAATGGATCGGCTTTTCTGGTGGAGCTTGGTCTGGGTGTAAAGTTTAAACAGTGGAAAAGTCTAGCTGAAATCTTTTGTTATAGTGCTAATTTGTGAATGAATTCGCTTTATACCAAATGTTAAGTGTTCTGAGGTTTGTGATGGCTGTGGGGGCAGCTGTGGTGAAAATAAATATATAAACTTGTAAGTCAAATTAGTGACCTTTGTGCTTCTGTCTGTGTCAGCTCAATGTTAGTGTTGGAGTTGTGTCCTTACATAAAGTAGAATTACAGCTGAGCTGGAGCCCTCCCTTGCCATTGGCAAGGGGGTGAAATGATTCTGGGGCAAAAGCTGAGGAGTCTAGATGTTTGTGCATGCTCTGCTGTCTTGTCTCTGGTCTGGCCCTTTGCCGGGGCTTGGAGGCCATCTGTGTCCGCACCAAGCACCCAAGTTTGTTGGGAATGTCCCAGTCGGGGCGGCTAGGTTCCTGGGAGAGTTGCCAAATTTGAGTAGGTTCTGTCTGCCCATTTTGGCTGAAAGCTGGAAATCGGGAAGAGGCTTGCCCCTTTCCAGTGAGTCCACCCTTCTATTCATAAGCCGCATTCCTGTTTGTTGTGCACCCGACTGCCTGAAAGGGGGGGGGAAATTGAAGGAGGTGAAAAGCAGAGTCAGAATAAATGCAGTAAATTTCCCTCCTTAGGGTGTCAAAGCCAAAATACGTTTGCATTCTGCTCAGGTTCTTAGAAGGTATTGTAGTAACCTTAAGTGAGAGAATGTGTTCTGTGAAGGTAAAATCTGTCTTAAGGGTATAAATAATTATAAAAGTTTTACAAAGCATTGTTTAAGGTATTTAAGTGGCTAATTGCAGAAAGTCATTATTTAACAAAACTGAATTGATAATAATAATAATAATAAAAGGCAATTTTATAACAAACTTTTTTGGCAGCCAATCTCCCCTGCCAACTTGCTTCCAAAAAAACTGTTTCTGGTATTACATGCTACTAAGTATTTAAAGTGAAAAAAAGTTCATTATTTTAACAACTTGTTTAGTATTAATGGCAATTATATATTGTAAGAAGTTTGCCTGGTAACTTAGTATGTGGGATATATGGAGTGTGTTTTTATTGTTAAGGCAACAAAAAATGATTTTGTCCTAAGATAAAATAATTGATTATTGGAAAGAGTAGAGTGTGGGACAGAACCTGAATGAATACTGAAAGTGTAGAAGGTTTGTGGAAGGGAAATTTTTATGATTAAATTAAGTAAGATCAATATACAAAGAAAATATTTTATCAATAGCTTCTTGTGCTTTAACCTCATCATATCCTCAATGTTTGAAGAAGAGTCTTACCTCTTTTAAAAGAACATTTTATGTTCTAGAAATCAAATCCTGAAGAGTAGCCTTTTATTTCAAACTAACTGCAAGAGAATTATTCTTTTACTTTAAAAGAAAAATTAAAGTAATGGTTAAGTTCATTTAATATGTTATAAGTTGAATGAAAGGTATTTAAAAGTGTTATAAAATTAATAGATTTTAAAAAATTAATAAAAACTGTAACTAAGAGTTAAAATCATTTATAAATGCATTTATATTGTAAAACAGTGGAAAGACAATAACTGAAATTATAGCTGGGTGAATTTAGCCTGAAACTATTATTTAAGTGTAAATTCTACACTAACCTTTCCTTTGTTTATGGTTGCTTCAGGCCTAACCTCGCCCTTTGCCTTTGCCTATGGTTATTTCATAATTGAGAAGAGCTGGGACATCACTGTCTCCTCTTCTAGTATTAGTAACCCTTTCTCTCATGAATTCAAGTGTAAACTAAATAAATTGCTGCCTGATGGAATAAGGTTGAATGACCACTGGAGTTTTATTATCTCCAAAACCAAAAGGGGGGTGGAGGGGGAGAAGTCTCCTGCCTTGACGGTCAGTGTTCCTAAAAGTGGCAATTCATGAGAGAAAGCAGTCTGTCTCCCTGAGGCTTCAAATAGCCTCAGTATATATATATAAAATTAATCTTGTTGCTTATCCAAAATTCTGCTAATTTCAAGGTAAAATATAAAGTTCTAAAACAAAATGGTGCTAAGGCATTGAAAACATTTTGGTTATTACAATCCATTAAGTAAGAAAGAAAATTCTTGTGGTAAACTGCATGGTCATAGTGCAAATTAAGAAGAGTTTCAAAAGTCTTCAAAAAGTTTAAAGTAACTAAAATCATGTTGTTGTGTCAAACTATTCATGTCTGCCTATTTGCTCAAATTGTTGAGGTTAAATATGCAGTTATATAAGTAATATGTATTTCTGGACCCCTAATTAATTAAGCTAAACAGTATATAAAATAATGCAAATTACAAGTAATATCAATAAGTTGTGTTTGTGTCTAACTCTTTGTGTCTGCCCATTTTTAAAAAAAATGCTCAATGTATGTCTTCATACATCAGGATAATATCAAATTAACAAATAAAAATTCTTAAAAGAGGTCTATTCAAATTGTTAAAAATTAAATATGCAGTTATATTTATAAATATTCTTAAAGCCCAAATTGAACTAAGCAGGATGAAAAAGTCATAGAAATCTGATTATGGAAACAATTGGGAAAGGGCCTCCTCTTTGCAAGAGCTTTTAAGGCAAGACTAGGTGTGGCAGATTAAGCTTATCTACTAGGCTAGGGAATTAAGAATCAGTTTGCCTGGTAATTTCCCAGTTTAAACCTTTGTCAGCCATAAATTGCAAAAAAAAAAAAAAACACACACAAAGATTATATTAATTTTCACATAAGAAAAATGTTAATGTAACCTGGCAGCCTGCTGCCTCAGTCTCCCACTCCCGGGTTGGACAGCAGTGGAGACCAGTTTAGGCCAGTCCTATGGGCAATGGAAGGATGCCCAAGAAGGAGCTAACTAAGTCGGTGCCATTTCAGCACTAAATTCTATTCCTTATTTGAAAAAGGGGGGAGCAGGTAAAAACTAAAATGGTTGGAATGTGATAGAGGAAGCAGTTAAATCAAACTTTTGCGTGGGAAAGTTAAATCTCAAATAAGCTGTAACTTCTAAAGTATCCAATCTATGGAAAAACAGAGGAAGAGCTTGCATGCTAGGCTTAGGGGTATAAATTGTGTTATTTTTCTTTGTTCGGGGCACCAGCCATATCTGGCTCTGCACCCCTTCTTGCAAGATTAAGAATAAATTATTTTCTTCTCCACAATCTGGTGAGCCTTATTTTCTTCCAGAAGATTTCTTTCCAACAAAATAAGGTAATTAGTGGCTCTATTAACAAATTTCAGTAAGTAAAGGAAAGTCCATAAAAACTATAGAAAGATCTTTCCTGGGTTATGATTTTAAAAAATTAAGTAATTGTGTAATGTGTTTTAAAACCTGGTAGTCAGTATGCATGTGTTTTAAAACCTGGTAGTCAGTTATGCTTTTAAATTAATCATTTTCATAACTTAAAGAAAAAAAGTTTTTAGCTTCCTGTAAGGAAAAAAAAGAACATTCCCTGCATAAATTATTATGGTTTCAATTTTATTTAACTTGAGTGTAATCTCCCATAGTTAATTTATAAACTAAATTAACATATGTACAAAATCTTTACAGTAATGAAAATTGTAAGTTCACATTGGTGAAATTAGGCTAAAGGAAAAAGATTGTAGATATGCTCTCTTAAATAAAAAGTAAATTTCTTTCATTAGTAATTGTAATTTAGTAAGTTTATTTAAACATGAGGTGTGTCTAGTCAATGCGGTTATAGTCAATTATAAAGAGTTTGTAAAACATCTTCCAAACTAAAAATGTTTAAATAGTTCTAATTGTAGAAGTCATTGTTAACTAAAGAAACTTAGATTAGTATTGGTAGCAGAAATAACTTCATGATAATAAACCTGTCTGAAGGCCACTGCAAAATACACATTTAAGTAAATGGTAATAAAAAGTTGTCTTGATTCTATTGGAAATATTCTGTTTTCATTCTAACAATGAAAAATAATATTTTTCCTCTATTACTAAAGTAAAGTACCTACTGTTATCTTCATAGTAAAATTGTGTAAGTAAATAGTCATTTAATATATGTATTGCGTTAAGTTGTTTAAAATATATATAAAACAAGGAATAAACTTTAACATTGTCAAACTCTTGTGCATTCGAACCAGGCCTTGTATACATTACAGGTGGCCTCTCCATGTGAGTTATTGGCTAGGCTGGTCACTGACCCCTCAATTAAAAATATGTGCTATATCAGTCTCTGGTTCTGCTCCTGAAGTCGATGGAAACTATATTGCAGTTTCAAGCTCCTGCAGCCAATAATGACTCGGTACAGCCAAGTGTACAATGGATATCGCCTCCAGACTGGCACTGTTCCATGGTGCCAAAAAGCACTATGCACCAGGCTAGTAGAATACTGGAAAATCTCTGGAATACTGGAAGGATGCTGCAACTTGCTCACTGCGTTGAAGAACATGCTAAGTGGAGCCATGATACCAGGAGACTGTAAGTAAAACTTAAACACAATTGGCATTATGGCCTGCTCTCATGAAGAAATAACATGTAAAGTATTACAAACCTGAAACTCAAAACTAATAATAGCAACTCTGAATCCTTATGCATTAAGTAATACATTAGTTAATATTAAGTGCTGTACCTTTATCCTGTACTAAATATATGCCTAATAATTGTAATGTTATCTTTTCTATTTTGGATCAAGTGCAAAAGTATATTAGACATGTTAAATTCCTGGTAAAATCATTTTCTAAACAGTTAATAACATGTCTATAGAATAAGGTGGCAGTCTCAGCCAGTCTCAGTTAGCAAAAGTGAGGCTTGCTTGCTGATAGTAAGTCACCTATTGAACAAGTCAAAATTACTAGAAATTGTACAATGAAAACCAAGGTGTAAAAATCTTTATTCTGTAGTTCTGATCACTCCCACAGGTGAAAACTAAGAGTATTTCCAAATTAGTGTTCTAATCCTAAGTGAAGCCAGTTGCCCAAGGAGTACCAGTTCACCAGGAGCATCTGACAAAGCGAATGAATGTCAATCATTAAACAACTTAGAATGTGTCTTCAGACAAAGCTAAGTGTCTGTTGCAATTTCTCTCTAAAGATGAATAACTTAAAAAAGAATATATATGCTGTTCCCACCAGCTTTTAAGGAATGCCATCTTTATAGGCACCTAACCTTGTCTACCTCTGTAATCCAATGTGTCCTCTTTTAAAAACAGGTATTCCAAAATTTTAATTAAGTTTGTTTCTTTCAGAGTGAACATCTTATTAACCATATGAAAACTTCATCCAACTTCGTACAGAATGCCAGATCCATCTTCCTCCAGTTAGAATAAATTAAAGAGTTTTACACCTTATTAGGCAATGACTACAGCCCATGGCCAGCAGGAAGCAGTTACAGAAAAGAAATCGTCTCCCTTCAGCACCCCTTTTAAATTAAAGGTGTAAACTCTTTAAAAGTAAAATAAAAGTAATAGATGGATCTGGAACCTGACTGGAAATCCATGTGAGTGCCAGTGGCAGCAGAATAACTGCAGAAGGCCCCTGCCCAAGATTCTGCTGTCCAAAATGAAAAGTTCTAAACTTCTAAAAACTGTCCTGGATGCTGTACTAAAGACTGATAATCAGTCAAGACAACAAACAGCCATCCACCTCATAGCTCCAACAATAATTATGCCAAAGCTTAGCAAGTAAACTTTGACAAAGGGGGGGAATGATGTGGGCTATGGGTGGAAGGCTCTTTGTCTCTTCAGAGATAACTAAGTTGTTTGACTTGTGGGTGTGGAACGGTAAGAGGCTGCAGTCCTGCTCTTAGGGACCAGCAGCGGCTCCAGTCCCAGGAAATGTTTAACAATGCGGGGGCTATAAACTTTAAGTATTTAGGGGAAATGCAAAAACCAAATATGCTAAAGGCTTATCTAGAATGTCTGGAGTCCATGCTAAAAGCTTACCTAAGATGTGGAAGATATATGCTAATTGAAGCCTATTGAGAACTGAAACAAAGGGACCATTTGGCCTTTCCTCTCTGTATAAAAGACGTTTGAAAATCTTGTTCGGGGCTCGGGATTCAAACTGAAAGCTCCCGAGTCCAGCCGGCCATCAATAAACCATTTTTCCTTCTCAAAATCATTCCTGAGTCCTGGCCTCTCTATACTCAAATAATTGAACTTCTCTTAAATTCCACAACACTGCCTTCTTGTCTCCTTGTTTCTTATGAGAAATTGATGTGGGCTATGGGTGGGAGGCTCTGTGTCTCTTCAGAGATAACCTAAGCTCTCTGACTTGTGGGTGTGATGGTAAGAGGCTGCAGTCCTGCCCTTGGTAACAATGGCAAGGACTCCAGTCCCAGGAAACAGTTTAACAATGCAAGGTCTATAAACTTTAAATATTTAGGGGAAATGCAAACTAAATATGCTAAAAGCTTACCTAGAATGTCTGAAGTCCATGCTAAAAGCTTACCTAAGATGTGGAAGATATATATGCTAATTGAAGCCTATTGAGAACTGAAACAAAGGGACCATTTGGCCTTTCCTCTCTGTATAAAAGGGATTAAAAAATCTTGCTTGGGGCTCAGGATTCAAACAGAAAGCTCCCTAGTCTGGCCGGTGGTCAATAAACCATTTTTCCTTCTCAAAATCATTCCTGAGTCCTGGCCTCTCTATACGCAAATAATTGAACCTCTCTCAAATTCTACAACAAAATCAGCACTTAAAATAATTGAATCTCCCTTTTTCATAATGTGTTATTTTTCTCTTGCAGCTTTCTGAGCACTCTCTGTTGTACTCAGTAGTTTGAATAGAATGTGAAAATACACTTTTCTCTTCAGGTTTATATTGCTTGCTTTTCCCTTGGCTTCTTAGATATGCATATTCATGTCTTTTGCTAAGTTTGGGAAGTTTTCTGTCATTACATCTTTGAATACTCATTCTGCCTCTTTGTGTCTTTCTTCTATTCCTGGGAATTTCATAATGTGTATATTGGTACACTTGATATTTCACAGGACTCCTATGCTATTTTCCCTTTTTATAATTCATCTTTCTCTCTACTCATCAGCCTTGCTCATTAATTTTCTTGTCTTCAAATTCATGAATTCTTTCTTCTTCTACTTCCAATATGCTTTGAGACCCTCCTGGGAAGTTTTCATTTTAATTATTGTGGTCTTCAACTCCAGTAGTTCTGTTTGGTTCTTTACAAAACATTTTTATCCTTTAGCTTTTTCTCTGTATTTTCCTTCATCTCCTTGAACATATTGAATAACATTTTTTAAAAAGAATTTGTCTGGTATGTCCAGAGAAGTCTGGTCTTCATTGCTGTTTCTAGAATTGTTTTTTCTCTTATGAGTTCCTCTGTTTGCAAGCATTTGAATGCCCCTCTGGACTTACACAGAGGCAGACCTTGCTTCTCCAGGTGTCCCACTGTAGGATTTAAAGCAGACAATTCCCTGCCACAGGCTGTCTGCCTCAATTGTTTTTTACACTGCTTTAGTTGTCTCAAGCTGCTTTTGCCTGTAGGACAAATTCTGGGAGGAGAGAAAAGCTGGATGGAGTTTCCCAAGAAAGTCTTTTCCTGCTAGATCAAGGCCAGGAACCAGAAAACCAGAACCAGCCAGAGTAGCTTTCAGGGTACAGGATCAGATAGAGGCCACTAAGTATGTCAGGAACTTCTTTCATAGCTCCACAAAGCTATACTTTCTTGACTTGGTACCTTTCTACAAAATGTAGTCCAACTATCTTCCACAGGTCTGAGGAAGCATTCTTTCTTTAAGTCTCCTCTGTCACTTTTGCTGAGGATGGGGAGGCATGGAACAGTAATTGCCCTTAAGGCCATGCCCCCAGAGACCAAAAGTAGCTAATCAAAAAGCAGTGGGAAGCTTTGGGCCTGTGCTGTACTCCCTTCAATCTTGGGAACCAGGTTTTACATGTCTCTGTCTGGCACCAGCAATCTATGGCAGTGACTGGATCCCACTGCTGCCTAATGTGAGAGTAGGGGATGGGTGTCAGTAACCAGTGAGTAAAGAGAGCAATTTCTTGGTATTTACAAGGAATAAGTTTAAGAACATGTGTTTCTGGGGTACATATAGCTCCAAACCACCACACCATTTCAAAAATGGGTAAAAGACTTGAATAGACATTTCTCCAAAAACAACATACAAATGACCAGAAAGCACACGAAAAGACATTCAAGCCATTAAAGATGCTTAGCCATTAGGGAAATGCAAATAAAAAACACAATGAGATACCATTTCACACCCACTAGAATGGTTACTATTTCAAAAACTGAAAATTACAAGTCTTAGAGAGGATGTGGAGAAATAGGAATACTCATTCATTGTTGGTAGGAATGTAAAATGGTGTCACTGTGGAAAATATAGAATTAACATTTGGTCTGGCAATCGCACTCATGGGTGTATAGCCAAAACAATTGAAAGCTGATATCTGCACATCCATGTTCTTAGTGGCATGATGCCAAATGATGGAAGGACTCCAAGTGTACATTAATTGATGAATGGATAACCAATATGTGGTAGATACAGAAAATTGAATATTATTCAGCAACAAATGGGAGTGAAATTCTGATACAGGCAACAACAGGTTGTACCTTGAAGACATTATATTGAGTGAAATAATCCAAACACAAAAGGGCAAATATAGTATGATCTCATTGAAATAAGTAAAGTAAGCAAACCCATAGAATCAGAATTTAGAATGTAGGTTAATAGAGTGGAGGTAGGAAATTAAATTGTACTGATTAAAATGTACAGAGGTTCTTTTTGGGATGGTGGATAGGTTTTGGTAATGGATGGTGATGATTTTAGCACAACATTGTGAACACAATTAACATCACTGAGTTATATATTTGAATATGGTTAAAAGTCAAAATTTTAGGTTGTATATATGGTAATAGAACAAAAGAGCAAAATGCAAGGCACAAATAAATATATAAGTCACGTCTTATAGAAAGTTCAAAAACAGGAAAAACTTTGCAATATTGTACAGGTGCTTTAAAAGGTGGTTACGTGTGGAGCTGGCCCATGTGCAGTGCTGATGCATGCAAGGAATGCCATGCCACCACGTGCAAGGAGTGCACCCCATAAGGAGAGCCACCCAGTGTGAAAGAAAGTGCAGCCTGCCCAAGAATGGTGCCGCACACATGGAGAGCTGATACAACAAGATGACACAACAAAAAGAAACACAGATTCCCATGATGCTGACAACAACAGAAGCAGACAAAGAAGATGAAGCAAACAGACACAGAGAACAGACAACCAAGGTGTGAGGGGAAGGGGAGAGAAATAAATAAATAAATAAATCTTTTAAAAAAATAAAAGGTGGTTAAAAATTAAAAACAAGAATGCAATTCCTATAATGTCAATTGCGTGGTAATTCCTGGGAAAAGTAAAGTATTGACCATTGGGATGGATTTGAGTTATTGGCTATATTTTCAATTATATGGGTGTTTGCTTTAATAATGTTTAAATTGACCATTGTGTTCTATGCATTTTTATGTTTACAAAAGGAAAAAATGGTTAAGAATAATATGACTCTGGAAAGGTAAAAAGGTGCAAGCTCAGTGGAAAACATTTTGGTAATTTCTTAAAAATTTCAATGTAGAATTACCTATGATCAACAGCCATTCTTCTAGGTATATACTTAAAAGGAATGAGAACAGAATCCCTAATATATTGTTAAACATAAATGTTCATGTCAGTATTATTTAAAATAGCCCAAAGGTGGAAACAACTTAAGTGTCCATCAAAAGATAAAAGGATAAATGGAACATAGTGTGTGTGTATATATATATATAAACATATTTAATGGAATAATAATAATGGAATAATATTCAGTCAAAAAAAAAATGAAACTCTGATGCATGCCACAACATGGATGAATGAAACTATTATGCTGAAATAACTAGATACAAAGGACAGATATTCTATGATTCCACCTACATGAATAAACTAATACATACAGGCAGAAAGTTGATTAGAGATTATCAGAGCCTGTATTGGGGAGAATGGAGAGATATTGCTTAATGGGTATAGAGTTTGTACTTGATGTGAGGAAAAATTTAGGCAATGGTTGGTATTGATGGTAGCATAGCATTATGAATTTAATTAATACTTCTGAATTGTACACTTAGAGTTTTTATTGTATCCATTCCTTTTTTCTTTTTTTTTTTGCCCTATTTCCTTTACCAAGTTTTCAACCTCCTTGGGGTTTCCAATATAACTCTTCAAAATATGGAGAAATATCCCAGGAAAACCACAGACTGAGTCATTTAGATGTTGCCTTACCCTCTCACTTGTGCATAAAGTATTTTGGGTTCATTCAAATGTAGAGAGCAGTTTCTATGTGTTTTACATCATATATCATATTTTCTAAGAAGCAGCTATTATGCCATGCAAATAATGAATGTATCTTTGCCTAAAATTCTAATGTCAAATTATTATATATATTTAATATGTTTCAGGGTAGTAAAATGCCATTATATAAAAAAGAACTTGACGGAAATTTTCAAGAGACATTGTGGTATTATATGAAGCAAGTTTAAGTCTCTTACCATCTCCATGGTATGGTGCTTTTCCTGACCACCATCATCTCTACTGGATTCCTGCATGAGATTCAGTCTGTTCCCCTGCTTCCAACATCAGTCCATGTATTTCATTCACAATGCAGCAGTCAAAGACATTTTTAAGATAAGCCATACAATAACTTCAAAACTCTCTATTGGCTTTCCATCTCATTCAGAATAAAATCAAAATCCTTTAAAAAGCCAGTAGGTATTTTGGGGATATTAAAGTCTTAAATGGGAAGTTAAGACTTAAACTGTACAGAGTTTGGAACAGTGGAAATGTTTTGGCAATGGATGGTGATGGTGGTAGGACAACACCGTGAATGTAATTAATAGCTCTTAAATATATATCTGATTGTGGTTAAAAGGGGAAATGTTAGCTTGTATACATGGCAATAGAATATGTATTTTTTAAATTCATGAATCTATACTACACAGTGAACCCTAAGTTAAATCACAGACTATAGCTAATAGTACAATTTTTTATATGTGCTTTCACCAATTGTGGCAAATGTACCACACCAGTGCAGGGTGTCAATAGTGACATGGTAAATGGCTATTCTGTATTTTATGCATCATTATCTATAATCCCACAACTCTAAAAACAGAAAAATTGGCCAGTAGTTTTCTACCCAAACTTCACTTTTCCTCTGCACCTCATCTCATCCTAAGCTCTCACTTGCTAATTGGGATCCCTCCACAATGTTTTATATCTTTTCCATGTTCCCTCCTCAGTCCTGAATGATTGGAATATTTGTTCTCATATATTTGCAGGATGAATTCCTTCACATCCTTCAAGTGTTTTCTCTATCATATCTGTCTTGGTTTGGCAAAGGGATACAGATGCAAAGTAACAGAAATCTGTTGACTTTCCCAATAAAGTCAGCTTTTGAAGCAAGGTGGTGAGTGATCTCTACCTGGATCTCAGGCCCAGCTGCTCTGCTCTCTTCACAAATTCAGCTGTAAGCTCTCAGGCAAATGTCTCTTCTCTCCCCAGGGCCTCAGCTTTGTTACCTTCTCCTTTCTGTCACATGGCAGGAAAAGAAATGAGAGCTCTCTCTTTCTGTGTCTTAACAAATGTCTATTTATATCAGACTAGCAAAGGGGTGAGGACTCAGATGAGTCACACCTACTGATGTAGTCCAATCAAAAGCCCTAAAGCAGGTGTTATTTACAAGGGGTCAATGAGCTTGAATTTAAATTTAAAAAACATTATTCTTGTGGGGATGGGTTGGTATATTTATGATGCCTACAACTGAAAGCAGGAGGATTGCATCCATTAACCATGTGGAATCTGAGCCTCCTCTTGACATAGAGGTGCAACGGACACAACCAATCCAAGGACCACAGAGAAAAGGTGGCATCGGAGTGGAGTGGGAAAAGTGGACATGGTGGCTGATGGGTATGGGGAATGGCAGGAAGAGATGAGATGTGGAGGCGCCTTTGGGACTTGGAGTTGCCCTGGATGGTGCTTCAGGGGCAATCACCGGACATTGTTAATCCTCCCAGGGCTCACTGGATGTAATGGGGGAGAGTGTGGGCCATGATGTGGACCAATGACCATGAGGTGCAGAGATACCGAGAGATGTACTTACCAAATGCAATGGATGTGTCATGATGATGGGAGTGAGTGTTGCTGGGGGGGGAGGGGTGCGGTGGGGGTGCTGGGGTTGAATGGGACCTCATATTTTTTTAATGTAATATTTTTACAAAATCAATAAAAAATATATATATGTGTGTGATATATTTATTAAATAATACACCTTATAGTGTGGACTTCATAAGGGGTCTGTGGTTTTCACCTGACTGGCAAAGAGGTCCATGGAACAAAAAAGGTTAAGAACCCCTGCTCTAAAGCAATCTTAAAAAATAATTTAATAATTATTTAATGCAGTTAAAGGGTATCACACCCAGAGGAATATATTAGTTTACAAACAATCTTTCTCTTTTTAGCATACATAAAATAATCTCAAACTGCCACAATCCCTTCTTAATGAGTACCTCCCTGGAAATCCCATTTAAAATGACAACACCTTCCCAACATCCTATTCTCCTAATTCTTAATTCCTGTTTTTCATAACCTTGATAATACAGTCATACTATGTAATGGTTATTTAATGAATTTATATAATACCATAATGAAAAATACTATAGCATACATGATGATATTTGTTGCTTATTTAATGCCTTTACCTGCTAGAATGAAAATGAACTCCACATGGTAAGGGATTTATGTTTCTATTTAAACTTAACACATCATAAGTCCCAATAAGGATTTGTGGAATAAAGAAATGGAGAATTTGAATGAGAAAATTTCAAGACCTGAGAATACTTGTAACAGGGGAATGCAAAGATTTAACAAATGCTAGGCACAGGGACATTAATTAAGAGTCTATTTAATGAAGTTAGAGGTCCTTATTCCCTCTCCTTCATACTACACCCAGGAGACTAATTGCCAAATAACCACCCTTCAGTGGATACTGGAGGATTCTCTTCTGGAGACACATCTATAGGAAAATGGTTCCCAAAAATGAGTGTTCTATAACAATCCACCTTTTGATAAGAATGACCTTCAAAATTTTTCAGCATTGTTAAATACGAATGGATATATTTGTCACTCAAAAGGGTACTGGTGCAAAGTACCAGAAATCTGTTGGCTTTTATAAAGGATATTTATTTGGGGTAGAAGCTCACAGTCAATGCCTTAAAGAGTCCAAATCAAGGTACAATAAAAGGTACTTTCTTACCCAAAGTTATTTGCCACATGTTGAAGCAAGATGGCAGGTGATGTCCATGGGGGTTGAGCCTTCCTTTTTCCTCTTAAGAGTCTGTGGTCCCTCAGCTGTAGGCTGGCATAAGGTTGTCTCTCAGGGTTTCTCCACTGCTCTGCTTTCCTCAGCTGCAAATTATGAGGCTTGTCTCTTCCCAGGGCTTCCTCCATATGTATTTGCTGTCTTTCTTCCTCTTCATCTTCTTTGTCTCTACTTCTCTGTTCTTGATTGAGCATCCATCCATATAGCCCACCAGGGGGGTGGGGACTCAGCCCTGCACACCCTAATAACATGGTTGAATCAAAACTTTAATCTTGATTTAATAAAGCAAAAGTGAAACTTCTGAAGGACTCACACCCAGGGAAACAGACCAGTTAACAAACACAATCTCTTTTTGGAATGCATAAATAATATCAAACTGCCACATTCCACCCTCTGAATTTCAAAAAGACTTCACCATATTAAAAATAAACCCAAAACCTTAAAACAGTAATAATGCTAAGTACAAAATCACATCATAATCAGTTTCTAGAAATACAGTTTGTCTTGGGGCAAAGTTCTACCTGGCTGTTGGCCTCTAAAATTTACAAAACAATTTATCTGATTCCAATATACAAAGGAACAGGCAAAAGATAAACATTTTCATTACCATACAGAGGATTTGGGAGGGAAACATGTATCACTGGTACCCTACAGTTCCAAAACCCTGTAGGGTACACTTCATTGCGGCGGCTTGCTCGGTCGGTAGCGGTGGGGGTGCTCTGCCCCACGTTGGGCGCCAGCTGCGGCGGCTTGCTCGGTCGGTAGAGGTGGGGT
Organism: Dasypus novemcinctus; assembly: GCF_030445035.2. NCBI lineage: Eukaryota > Metazoa > Chordata > Mammalia > Cingulata > Dasypodidae > Dasypus > Dasypus novemcinctus. The sequence goes on from NC_080673.1 coordinate 844,418, forward strand.
CTGGCTGCAGGCGAGGGGTCGGTCCAGCTCTGGACGAGGGGTCGGTCCCGCTTGGGACGAGGGGTCGGTCCCACTTGGGACGAGGGGTCGGTCCGGCAGCAGACGAGGGATCGGTCTCACAAGGGGTTGCGCGGTTCGGCTGACGGGGTCACCCGGCGAAGCCAGCGACGAAGGGGTTGCCCGGAGAAGCAGGCGATGAAGGGGTCGCCCGGAGAAGCAGGCGACGAACTGGGGACAAGGGAGGCCAGGCCCTTGTCGGGGGCTCTCAGGACTGGAGGGCGCACGGCAGAAGAACTACCGCGGAGACAAGGTAAACACGCAAGTCCAACTTTATTGAGGGAGAGCAACAGTTTTATAGGGGCTGGGGAAGGCTGATTGGTTGAAGCCACGCCCTGTTCTGATTGGTTGCCGGCGAAAGGTCAGTGGGCGTTACTGGACGGGGGAGGGGTGGTGGTTAGGGATTGGCTGTCGCTGTTGCTGGGGGAAGGGGCAGGGTTTAGGGATTGGTGGCTGCTGTTGCTGGGGTGGAGGGCAGACTGGATTTTTCCGCCCACGCCTGGCTGTTGCTGCTGTCGGGGGAGGGGAAAAGGGCGGGCTGGATTTTTCCACCCACACCTGGCTGTTGCTGCTGTCGGGGGAGGGGAAAAGGGCGGGCTGGATTTTTCCGCCCACACCTGGCTGTTGCTGCTGTCGGGGGAGGGGAAAATGGCAGACTGGAATTTTCTGCCCTGCGCCTGTGCAGGGAGAAGGAAGAAGAAGGGTGCCGCCCCACAAGGCATCGGGTGGCGCCATCTGGGAGGAGGGGCGGCCGCGGAAGCATGGCTGCCGAGAAGGGGAGACCCGAGGGCACTCTGCGCCCATGCCGAGCTTCCTTCAGGGGTGGTGGTGAGTCCGACCAGCCACCCTATTATGGGGGCAGTGGAATTAGGCCTACCGCGGCCGCTCCCCTGCCAGGCCAGCAAACCACATTTCAGCCCGAGGGGTGACCGCACTTCATTATATTTCAAAGTCTGAGAGTCATTCTGTGTGTGTGTGTGTGTGTGTATTTTTTAATATATTTCTTATTTTTAAAAAACATTACATAAATGTTATATAAAAAGCAAGGGGGGATTTCCATAAACCCTGCTCCCTATATCCCCCACATTTTTCCACATTAACAACATCCTTCAATTGATTAACACATTTTGGAGCATTACCACTAAGCATGGATTATAGTTTACATTGTAGTTTTCACTCTGTCCCACACAATTTTGTAGGTTTTGGCAAGAAGTCTGTATCTGTCATTGCAATATCATTCAGGACAATAATATGTTTTTTCTTTTCCCTGGGATCTCGTGGATCCCATCCTTTCCACAGGCTTGCCAAATGGCCATTTTCCTGGTTCCACACTCATCGAGCATCTGGGTGATGGCTCCAGAACTCACCATCCAAGAATGTTAGGGTGATGGCCACACTTTACCCAATCTCTTGAGTATTCTCAACCCCTTAGTACAGTGAGGGGGTGGCAACAGTCTCCCTAAACTCTGAAGAACATGCCCAACTCTTTCAGAGAAATAGGCTGGCAACCTCACCTTCCCTCATCTATGGGAGACATGCCCACACTTCTCAGACCTATGGAGTGTTGAACTGCAGAATGTTCTCCACCCTCTCTGTAGCCTGGGGCAGCAAAACTCTCCCTAAACAGGATGGAACATCGACCTTCTTCAGCTGCTGGGGAAAACTCACTCTTTCGGTACACAAAGGTGGGTTTCCTCTCTTGGCCCAAGGAGATGTCTTAATTCCAGACCTCAGCTTCCATGGTTTTCCTCTTAAAACTGTTTTCCCTTTCATCTTTCCCCTCCATGTCCCTTTTAGTCCAGGCTGACAGTGTTTTTCTTCATACAGCTTTCTCAATAAGCTTGTTGGTTTAGCATGCTGGAAGCAGGGGACCAAGCCATCAGACAATAAAATTTTCCACAAGTCTTTCCTAGATAGCTGCATTTTCAATCCTGACTTAAAAGTTCCATGTTTAGTTAATTCTTCAAATAGGGAACTATCTTCTGGGGGCTTGATTGCCATAGGCTTGAAATTTCTAGAATCTGTTCCTATTTTCTTTGTGTCCAAGTCAGCTATCATCTTATCTCTTTCCTCTAACATTTTGTTATAAGCTGCATGGATAAGCCAGGCTGTATTTTCCACATTTAATTTGGAAATATCCTTCTCTAAATGTCCAAGTGTGTAGATTTCAAATTCTGTCTTCAATATACTATCAGGAGTTAATCTTGTTAAGTTCTCTTTGGCTTTAAAACATGGATCACCTTTCATCCAGTTTCCAATAATAGTTTCATCATTAACTTCTAAGGCCTCATAAAAAGTCTCTTTAGCATCCATATTCCTACCAAAAGTCTCTTCAAAGAAATCTAGGCTTTTTGCATCAAGCATCTCACAATTCCTCAAAAAAAAAAAAAAAACCCCTTCTCCATTTATAAAACCTTTCCAGCATTTTGGTAATTGCAAAAGCACCACCACACTCCTGGTATCAAATTCTGTATTTGCCAAAGGGGTGCCATGCAAAGTACCAGAAATTTATTCTTTCAAAAAGGGTATTTATTTGGGGTAGAAGCTTACAGTCACAAGGCCCTAAAGAGTCCAACATAAGGTACCATAAGTGGTACTTTCTCACTCAAAGTCATTTGCCACATGCTGAAGAAAGATGGTGGGTGATGTCTGCAAGGGCTCAGTCTTCTTTCTTCTTCTTAAGGCTCCATGGTCTCAACTTCTTCTGATCTCAGCTAAGGGCTGGCATATGGCTTGTCTCTCAGACTTTCTTAGATGCTGTATTCTATTCTGCTTCAAGCTATTGGATTCATCTCTCCTCCCAGGGCCTCTGCCATATCTATGGACCTGTCTCTCTTCCTCTGTGTTCTACTTCTTTGTTCTTGATTGAGCATCCATTTATATAGCCATCAAAGGGGCAGGGACTCAAACCTTCACACCCTAATGGCATGGTTGAATCAAAATGCTAATTTTGATTTCATAAAGTGAATGTGAAACCTCTGAATTTAATAAAAAGGATTGTCACTCCCAGAGAAACAGACCAGTTTACAAACATAACATATATCTCTTTTGGGAATTCATAAATAGTATAAAACTGTCACGGTGGACAAGCAAGTATTTGAGGAAATTCTATAATATAGGAGATAGACTGCAAAATCGAATACACAGGTATTTAAAAAGGAACTCACAGGAAAGAGACAATTCATGTGCAGAAGACAGTCCACCTAAAATAAAAATTTAATATCCTTAGAGGGAGAACAAATGATACTGCATTCATAAAACAAGACCAAGATTCTATAAAAGAGAAACAATCTTAGAGGAAAAATAGTTACTAAAATTTAAATAATGAGAGCTGAAAAAGTATTTAATATGTTTCTAAAGATAAGCAGGATGATTCAAAGTAAAATAAAATTAATAAAAGGGGAAAAGAGATATGAAAACTAGAAAATCAGTTAAAATGGCTAAAGCTCTATTAATATGATTTCAAAATGTCATATATTTGTGGTTTATATTATGGCACAGGCCACTTTCAATTCACATTTCTCTTTTAGTTTTGGTGAACTAGGCTGCAGCAACAAATTGACCCAAAGTTATAATGAATTAAATGTAGTAAAAGTTTATGTCTTATTCAAATAACAGTGTAGTTTGTTTCCAGATCAGCAAGAGTGGGGACAGACTTCAATTCATGCATAAATTCAGTCCTCAGGTTGACCAAAGTTCTGCATATGCAATAAACATGTCACCCAGAAATAGATCTGAATATTAAGTGAAATCTTGGGAATCTTCTATGAGATACACTTGGAAACTTCACTCATCATTCCACTTATGTTCAATTGACTATCACTTAATTATGGACCTATCATAATCATCCCAGGATCCACAGGATGGAGGAATAGAGTATGGATTAGAGTGCATTTACTGATATTCTACTATGGAACTATTGTGATTAGCAGTGGAAGAAAATGTAGCACTGATGTGGAGAAAGTGGCCATGGTAGCTGCTGAGGGGAGGGAGAGGGAAGAAGAGATATGATGTGGGGGCATTCTCAGGACTTGGAGTTGTCCTGGATGGTACTGCAGGGACAGATGCTGGACATTGTATGCCCTGCCATGGCCCACTGGGTGGACTGGGGGAGAGTGTAAACTATAATGTAAATCATTATCCATGTGGTGCAGCAGTGCTCCAAAATGTATTCACCAAAAGCAATGAATGTCCCACAATGATGAAGGAAGTTGATGTGGGAGGAGTAGGGTGAGGGGGTGAGGGGTATATGGGGACCTCATATTTTTTTAATGTAACATTAAAAAAGAGAGAGAGAGAAAAAGGCTGGGAAATATATATTCAGAAAAAAAGGAAAACTGATTTTTATTGCAGTTGCTTGCACATTTCTATTCCATGCCATATTTTATTCTTTGGAGACCCTACTAAGCCTTTGCTCTTGCTTTGCTATCTCCTCATCTCAGTCTCATTAATAATTCAGCTTCATAGATCCTGGTGGTAGGGAGAAAGTTGAAGACTCCACAATGTTCTCTGCAATAGCCATTACCAGAGCACCCTAAATAATGATGTTAAATTCACCCATTCTGACCCACTTGGGGGAAATCACCAAAATGCTAAAAGGAGTAAGAGCAAGCAAAACCAAGAACTTAGGTGTCACAGTCTCTATTTGCAAAACCCTAATTTGAGAATCTGATAAATTCTGTTAGTTCAAGTTCTTTAATACATCCCCGAACTGCCAATTTGCCCGATCCCATCATTATCAACATAGTTTAAACTACCATAATTTTTTAATGGAACAATTGCCTGGTAACAATTCTACCTATTTCCATTTTTGCCTCCAGTGCAATCCATACACAGAAAACAGAATACACAAATTTTTTAAAGTCTCAGTTAACCAATAAATAAATAAACTTAAATAAATGTATAGAGATTAGTTAACTTTATGTCACAACAAAGTTTTGTCACAGTTTATGTATTAACAGTGAACCATAAGGTAAACCATGGACTATAGTTAATAGTACAGTTATAAAAATATGATTTTATCAATTGAAACAAATGTACAATGCCAATACAAGGTTTTAATAATAGGGTAGTATATGGAAACACTGTATTTTATACACGAGTTTTCTGTAAACCTACAACTTCTCTAGTAAAAAAGTATATATGTAAATGAGTATTTTAAATTTGTATATTTACATGTAAATTTATATATTTTGAATTTGAAGATAGCTTTATATGTATTTCTGTATCTCTATATCTTTTTTTCTCTCTCTCCCTACTTCTGCCCCCTCTCTATTCTTGAGTACTACTCCAAATAGAACAGTGAATTTGGATAAGACCTTTTTCTGATGGCTAATTGCATGTGTCACCTTGGCTAGTTTATGGTGTACAGTTTTTTGGTCAAGGAAGCACTGATCTGATTGTTACTGTGACGGTATCTCATAGATGGGTTAGTATCTATATCATTTGATTGCACATATGGGTGTTTGCATCTACAAACAACAAAAAAGATTGCCCATAGAAATGATAGAGTTTTCCTCATCTAATCAGTTTTCTGATTAGTAAGGCAGAACTTAGGATTTCAGCAGTCAAAAGTTTGTCTATGTCTGCATCAGTCAGCCTATTTCTCCTTCAGAATACAATTTCAACTTCACTGGAATTTCTAGCTTGTGGCCTGTCCTATGGAATTTGGACGTGTTAATCCCTGATCACGTGAGCCAATTCCTTTAATATATAAATGCATACATATCATATTGGTTCTCTTTTTCTAGAGAACCCCAATACTACCTTTATAACATCAGAGTAGAGAAATAAATCTCAGACAAAAAAAACAAAAAGAGCAAATCATAATGACAGTAGAAAGTTTACTAAAGTAAAACCTGTCCCCAAAAGACACCAAAATTAAAAGGCAAACTATGGTCCTGTGATTTATATTCTCATTGAAACATTTAATACTCATTTGTATGCAGAATATATGAAGATCACACTCAAATCAGTAAGAAAATGAAAACAACCAATAGAAATATATGCAATAGCAATTCATAGAACAGGAAAACTGAACTTCTTTTAGCTGTTTGAAAAGGTGCTCAACATAACCTAATTAGTGAAATGCAAATTAAAGCAATAATGAGATGCTTTTTCACAAACATCTGATTGGTGATAATTTAAAAGGGGAGGAATGGGAATTATCTGCCACTGCTGATGGGAGTATAAATTGATCTTATTTGAAAATCATTTGGCTATAGCAAATAAGTTGGACAAACACATTTCCCACAACTCAGTAATCCCACTCCTTGTTGGAATATGTAGAGATATGTACAAGGAAATATGCATCATTAATCACCACAGCATTGTTGGAAATAAGAAAACATTTGAAACCACCTTGTTTTAATTTTCTAAAAGCTGCTAGGAACAAAATACCAGAAAAATGTAGGCTTATATAATGGGAATGTATTAGGTTAAAAGCTTACAGTTCCAAGGCTTTGAAAATGTCCCAATCAAGGCATCTTCAGAGATGCTATCTTACTCAGGGTTGGCTGCTGGTGATCCTGGACTCCTGCCATGTGACATGGCACAATGATGGCCAGTCTCTGCTGAGGTATCTGCCTTTCCCTCCAAGTTCACTTTTCCCTGAGCTCCACTGTGGGTGCTCAGGCATGTGGTTTGTCTCTCCCCTCTCCTCTGGGCCTCATCTCTCTCAACCTCTCAGGGGTCTCTTTCCATGCCTCTAAGCTCCACTGATTCCAGCCTCTTGGGGTCTCTCTGTTTCTGCTGCTTTTCCCTGCATGTCTCCTCTGTCAGTCCCTCATTTATAAAGGACTCCAGTTAGAGGGTCAGGACCCACCCTGGGACACACCTCATTGGAGCAATCTGACCACAGTGCCCCAAACCCACAGTAATGGATGAGCTCCAAGAAAATGATCCTTTTTGAGATCCAGAAACAGCTCCAAAATGTCACACTCACATCAATGGAAAAAAGCTATTTATTCATACATTTTAGTTAAAATCTATGCATTAGGATCAGTCATGATCATTTTCTTCTCCTCCTCTCAAACTCTCCTTCGTTTTTTCTCTCCTTTTACCTCTTTGTGCTGCATTCAGATCTAGCTTCCATTTCATGAATTCTCTCTTCAGTGGTGTCTACTATTTAATCCATAAAGTTTTTAACTTCTATGACTATTTCCATTAGATTTTGATTTGGACTAATTTGATATTACCATATATTTCCTCACATTTTCCATTCCTTATTTTATACATCTAATCACCTTAAAGAATGTGGGGTTTTTTTTTCATGGCCTCTCTTGGCTAGCTGTATTCTGAGAGGTTCTTAGGGATCTAAGCCTGTTATTTGTTTTTTCTCCTAATTCTTATTAGAGTTATTTGCCCATTCATTTCTTAATTTCATATTGTGAGCTCAATTTAGTCATAGCTTGATCTATAGGAATTATTTTAAAATATAACTGCAATACCATTTTCTCTAAGAGCACCACCAGTTCAGATTCACTTTTTTAAAAAATTTTCTTCCTATCCCTTGTATTTTCTTTTATTTAAGATTTATTTTTATTTACCTATTTCTCCCCTCCCTTGTTGTTTGCACTCACTGTCTTCACTGTCCACTCTCTGTGTCTGTTTTTTTTTAAAGGAGGCACCCAGAATGAAACCCCAGGCCTCCCATCTGGTAGGCAAGTGCTGAACTGCTTAACTCACATCCACTTCCTTCTTTTATTTTCTCATTTTCTCTAATCTGCATGTGACAATTTTTAATTGAAAAAAATATTTGACAATTTTGTGGCTCTTTTTTCTCTTCAGCAGCCTTGTTGCTTGGCTCAGATTCACAAGCCCTACCCAGCTCAGGGAAGGGGGCAAATAAAAACAAGGAGGGCAAGTGTCTGCCACCCCCTCTGCTGCAGGCTGAGGGTCAGGGAGCAGGGGGAGGTGCAAACGAACTGATGACCCTTGGTCTTAAAGTCAGAAACCCAGATTCCTCAGGGTCCTGTGAAAGGAGAGAGCCACACCCACAGCCCAAATGGGCTCACCTGCTCCAGGCACCCCAAACAGAAGGAGGCCAGAGCTCACAGGTCATAAACACAGGGCTAGGAACCGAAAGAGCCACTGCACTGCTCAAAGGGTCATACTTCCTCCCCACAGCACTAGGCCAGGACCAGCACTGATGTCTGAGAGGGGGTTGGTGTGCAAGGCCCCAGGAAGCCCCAGGGAGCCCTGGGAAACCATCCCCCAGATGGCATAGCAGTCTCAATGTCCTGACAGGGATATAACCATAATTCCACCTGCTGGGCACTGATCCAGGCTCTTCCAGCCCTTTGTGACAATAAGTCAACAGTGGCACTGTGGGGGCAGAGCCCACCCAGGCTGGAATCTGGGCTGAGCCCCCAATGCCCACTCAGGCACTGCAGTAGCCCTATGAAGCTGTCCACTGTCTCCTTCTACCACTTTCCATGACCCCATGAAGCCTGTTGTCTCCATTTCACAGATGAGGACACAGAGGCACTGAGGGGTGCAGTGCTCAGCCAGGGCCCTCTTTCTCTTTCTAGCAGCCAGCACAGTCCCCCATGACCACCTCTAGCCCACCTTGCTTCTTCTCCAGCTGCACTGGGCCAACAGTGAAGGGCTGGGCCAGAGGCACCCCTGTTCAGACAGAGGACAGGCTCACAGGAGGACAGTTCCCCTCCATTCCTTCTGGCCCATTCCAGGATGCCCTCTGGGATGGCTATTTGCATCTGACTGCCCTCAGCTGGAATCCCAGCCCTGCCACCTCCTGGCTGTGTCTCTGGCCAAGTCACCCTCCTCTCTGAAGCTCCATTTCCTCCCCTGTGAAGTGGGGCAGCAACAGAACCTCCCTCCAGGAAGGTGGAATTAGGTGATCTGTTGTGTGTACAGGGGCTGCCAGTCAATCCCTCTCCAAGGCAGGCCCCTCAACAGCCCCAAGCCCCGCCAAGCTGCCGGTGCCTGGCCAGGGAAGCACAGGGGTCTAGGGGCCACAGCTCTGCCTCCTCTCCAGCCTCAACTCTCCTCCACCTCCAGCCAATCCTGCCCAGCCTCATGGCCCTGCTCAGAGTTCACGCCCCCATAGCACACCCCCCCAGCTCCAGTCGCATCCTTCTCAGCACCCACCCTCCCAAGCGCTCACAACTCCACCAGGCCCCCTGTCTTGTAATTGTGTGTGTGTGTGACCTGCAGGCTGTGGAAGCAGGTGAGGCTTGTTCTAAAACATCTGCTGCTTACCAGGTGTGCAACCGGGGCAAGTTACCTGGAACCTCCAGTTCTCTTGGTTCATTGAGGCCCAAAACAAGAGCAGAACAACACCTACCACAGGGCTTATTTCAAGGACAAAAGGAACAAGGGGATTTAAACACTCCTTTTTCCCCACAGGATGGAACTTCTCCGGGCCTCCTAACAGTCAGGGAGCCAGGCCTGGGTGGCTCTTGACAACATGCATGGAGGCAGGCCCAGAGGACAAGCACACCTGGTCCTGGGCCAGGTCACGGCCAAACAGCCAGACCCATTGCCAGATGTGTGCTGTCTCTGTGAAGGGGGCCAGCCCCCCACACACACACACTTGGACAAATGCCCAGGGCCCACAAGACAGCTCAGTCCACCTTTGCCCCAGAGGTCTCCACCCCAGAGCAGCTGGGCACTGGACTCTGGAACCCACAGAAGCTTGGTTTGGTTCATAGGTCACCTGGAATCCCAGTCATTTCCTGTGGGCAAAACACCCAAATCCCACCTGGGGTGGGCACAGTCCCACAGCCCCAGCAGTCCAAGGCTCAACTGTGCCCACTGCTCACCCCCTAACAAGGCAGGTGATGAGCCTACACCTGGCACACAGCAAGCACTCATAACAGGCTTCCACAGCAGAGGCTGCAGCAGATGCTACTCAGAGGGCCTGTGAGGTCCCTTTCTTCCCTCATCCGGAGAGTCCAGCATCTGTCCCATCCCACTGACAGACGCTGACTTAGGTGACAAGAGCCTGCCCAAAGCCAAGCTCCTCTACCAGAGGCTCCCTCCACAGTTCTAGAACTGCCTGCGAGGAGAGGGCACGGTTCTGAAACACCTAAGCTTAACTACAGGGCACCACCAACCATCTGAGAGAGTTAAATTACCTCATTAACCCACAGGTGTTCAAGCCTCAGGGGTCACAGCTGCCACAAAACACTCCTGGAGGTACAAGTACCCAGGGCTGGTGGCCTGTCCTGGCTGCTCTGCCACACTTCTGGCTCTAATCTACTCAGGCTCTAAGCTGGGCCCTCTCTGAACATAAAATTTCAAGTCCTTCTGAGAATTTAGGATTCCAATATCCTTGGCCTCCAAGGCCTTTCAGAGCCATAAATTCATGTTTTTATCCAATGCTGACTGGGCACCTGATGTGTACCTTCTCAGGTGAGACAGTGAGAGGACTCAGCTTGCACAGTCCCTCATGGGGAGATGGAGACAGCCTCACTGACAGTGATGACACCACAATCGCCATAAGAACAGAGAGAGCACAAGGGGAGCAAGGGGCACAGGCCACGGAGTAGGGAAGTCTGCCTGGAGGAGTCAGAGGAAGCTGCCCAGGGAGGCAGCACTTGAGCTGGGACCTGAAGGAGGACTTGTGGGTGTTGGGGGACAAGTGAGTAGGGGATGGCTTTGCAGGTACAGGGTAGGGTGGAGGTGTCTTGTTGCCAGGGGAGGGCTGGAGGCCAGGGGAGGAGACAATGAGGAAGAGTGTGGTCATGGAGTTCTGATCTCAGCCTCCTGTGGATGGCTCTCCTCCCCGGAAGCAGCCAGGCCTTGCTGGGACACTCAGGGGCAAGCTCTGGGTCAGAGCAAGTGGAGGTCAATCCCTATTCTACCACTTCCCCACGGGCTGTCCCTGGGTAAATCACTTATTTCTCTGAACCTCAGGCTCCTTCCTGTTCAGTGAAATGGAAATAACTTTCCCACCTCGCAAGGTCTTACTAGGATTAAGCTGAAGCAGCACACTGAGGTACCTGGCACATAGTAACTGCTCAGTAAACACCTACACCATTAGCATTGTTCTTCTGGGAAGGCCTTCTGGCCATGGGGGCAGGGTCTGTCAGAGGGCAGGAGGAGGGACAGAGGAGAGGGGGTGGCTGCCTGGAGATGCTGACCCTCCCATTCCAGACATTGGGAGCCAGGTGCCAGGTAAGCATGCCGGGCTGGCATTTGCCATGAATGTGTGCTGAATGTGTTACTGAGGAGCCTCCAATTGCTGCCCAAAGTGTCCTGACACCTTTTCAGAAAAGAAGCCGAAGAATGCCCTCTTCCCTCCACAGGTGGAAAGCCTGCCCATCCCCACCCTTCAGGAAAGCTCCATTCCAGGGAAGGCTGGGCAGGGAGCTGCTCACTCAGAAGTGCCCTATGCTAATCCTGCCTCCTACAAAAAGAATTCAAATTTATTTCCTCCCCTCACTCAGGCCTCCAGGGAAAGGCCTGTTCAAGGGCCTGGAAATCCTAGGGCTGCCAATCCCTGGCTGCCCTGTGACCTGGGGAGGGAGCTGTGTGCATTGACTTTTTGGGACTCAGTTTCCCCAAATATGAAGGGGTACTGGTGGAATCGTGAAGGGTGGCCTTCTGCACTCAGCAAGGCAGTTGCTCCCCTCCTAAATCCCCAGCTCTTACTGCAGGGGCTGACTGCTGAGACCGCTGAAGTCATTACCGCATGGAGAAGGGAGGGGTCTTTGCAGGAGAAAATGACAACCCTGAGACCGCAGAGGAGGGGGCTCTTGCCTGCTGCCATCTGGGAAGACCCATCAGTGAGGGAGTACCTCACGCCCAGCGGTGGGAGGCCCCACCCACACCTTCAGCCAAGCCCCTTCAGACAATTCCAGGCACCCCACCCCGCCCCGCCCCAAAGCGCTCCAACTGGGGTGCCCCGGGGAGAAGCAGTGGCCCGCCTCCCTCTTCCTGCAGGTGGGTTCAGGGGCCTCCACCGAACGGGTTCCCCGCGGGTGTGGAAGGACTTGGGGAGGTGCGGGAAAGCAGGAAGACCCAGGCAGGAAGGTCCCCCTAGCCCGAAGGCTGGGCCTGCAGTGACGGCCCGGGTCTCCCCACACCCCGCGCCCACGCTCCCTGCGACGGCCTGAGGCCCTGGGGCGGCTTCCAGGGGAAAGACGGGGACTAACGGGCCACGGAGAGGAAGGCCATGGAGAAGAAAGAAAGACCGGACAGGAATACAGACAGCCAGACAGAGGGAGGGAGACACGGAACGCCGCCAGGACGCAAGCATGTGGCGCAGCTCCAGGGGCCAAAACCAGAGACGGGGACTCAGGGGCACAGAAAAGACCTAGAGGCGGGCGCTCGGTGCAGGGGGGCGGCGAGAGGGGACACAGGCTCAAGGGACATCAACACAGACGGACACAACCCAGAGGCAGGACACAGAGGGGGACTGGGAAGGACGCACAGCGACGTCACAGATACACGCCGGGACAGACACGCCCAGAGGCGGGCACGCGCACAGGCCCCGCGGAGGCGCTCTTCCCGCCGCCCGCCCCGGCCCCGCCGCCGCCCTCCCGAGGCCGCAGGCGGAAGGCGCCGCCCCTGGCCGGGGCAGCGGGGGCTGCGGGAGCTCCTCGCCCCCCACCCCGCGGCTCGGCGGCGGGAGCGGCGCGCGGCCGGACGGCAGCCCCGCGGGCGCAGAGGCGCGGGGGACACTCGTGAAGCCGCTCAGATTCACTTTTTAAGTTAAGTTCTCGATTTGAGGTCTTAGGATAATTTAAATAGGATAAAATCAAAGTCCTAAACTACAGAAATGAGAGCCTATGGATATATTGCTTGGGTGGAACTTTAAGTACTCCTCACTTAGAGATCAGGATAAAATGTAAATTGTGGGAGCTGAAAGGAAAAAAAAAGAAAAGATTGTGAATTACAGATATGAACTATGATTGTCATGGGCCTTACAGGACTTAAGAAAAAAGCGTTTCTGCTTATTTTTTAAAATTTTTTTCTCTGGTTTAAAATTTATGTTTTTAATTTGATGTTTATTTTAGGGAGAGGCAGGTAAGCAATTTTTAAAAATCTAAATTATCAATATTGTCACTAAACTTGCACATATGTGCTTGCCCAAGAACTCATTTTACATTAAAAAATATTTTAAAACTTTTGCAATAAAATGTCAGGTTCCATGGGGTTGACATCATTAAATGTAATTACACATACATGTATAAAATAGTGTATAAATAGTATCTAACAGGAAGCAGACTTGGCCTAATGGATAGGGCAACCGCCTACCACAATGGGAGGTGCATGGTTCAAACCCCAGGCCTCCTTGACCCGCGTGGAGCTGGCCCATGCGCAGTAATGATGTGCACAAGGAGTGCCCTGTCACACAGGGGTGTCCCTGGCATAGGGGAGCCCACGCGCATGGAGTGCACCTGGTAAGGAGAGCTGCCCAGCGCTAAAAAAGTGCAGCCTGCCCAAGAATGGCACCACACACAGAGAGCTGACACAGCAAGATGACACAACAAAAGAAACACAGATTCCCAGTGCCACTGATAAGGATAGAAGTGGTCACAGAAGAGCACACAGTGAATGGACACAGAGAGAAGACAACTGGGGGGGGAAGGGGAAATAAATAAATAAAAATAAATAAGTCTTTAAAAATAAATAAATAGTATCTAACTATGCATACTATTTTATAATCTATTTTCTCCATTAAACAATATACTGTGTACCTTTGCCCATTGCAAAATGTATCTACCTACCACCTATCATCTATCTGCAACTATCTAACTATCCATCTATGTTTATGTATGTGTATTATTAATACTTGGAAAGTATTCTATTATAAAATATGCTATATAATGATTTGTCAAACAAATATTATAATGTAGGACATGACAATTTTTCTTTTTTTACAATTACATATAGCACTTCAACAAACTTTCATATGAACAATGTTGCATGATGGCATGATACTTTTCAAAAATATCTCTACTGTTTTCTTCAGGAATGTACCAAGAGACAGTGTAAAAAGAGTTTATTCTACCACACCATTGGCAACAGAAGAATTAAATTTCATTTTTGTGTATATTTCAGATGACAAAGATATTCAATTATTATTTAACATGCTTGATTGTTCACCAGTTTTAATATATTTTCTATGCATAGTGGTACCTAAATATCTCAGACAGTTCCTTTTCTTAACTTGAACACTTTTTCCTGCTGGGTTGTTCAGCTCTTCTCCGTGGTTTGTATGTTAGCTTTCTGAATTGATAATATAAAAATTTAAATAGCATGTCTGTAGTAAATATTTTCTTTATGTTTTGTTTTTAGGCTCTTAACTGTGTTTTATATTTATGCAATAATTTTACATTTGGGTTGTAACCAAAAATTCTTTTTTGTTTGGTTTTTATGTTCACTATCTCACTTTTTTCTTTCACTGAAAATCCTTTCTTGTGTGGTTTTCATGTTCACTATCCCAATTTTTTTCTACCTACATTCTTTAAAATGACTTGAACAGCACTGAATGTTTGACTCCCTCATTCCTTTTTTTTTTTAAAAAGATTTATTTATTTATTTAATTTCCCCCCCTCCCCTGGTTGTCTGTTCTTGGTGTCTATCTGCTGCGTCTTGTTTCTTTGTCCGCTTCTGTTGTCGTCAGCGGCACGGGAAGTGTGGGCGGTGCCATTCCTGGGCAGGCTGCTCTTTCTTTTCACGCTGGGCAGCTTTCCTCCTGGGCGCACTCCTTGCTCGTGGGGCTCCCCCACGCGGGGGACACCCTTGCGTGGCACGGCACTCCTTGCGCGCATCAGCGCTGCGCATGGCCAGCTCCACACGGGTCAAGGAGGCCCGGGGTTTGAACCGCGGACCTCCCATATGGTAGACGGACGCCCTAACCACTGGGCCAAAGTCCGTTTCCCCCTCATTCCTTTACAGCCTCTCCTTGCTGAAAATTCCTGCTGCTCACTTTACTATCTGAAAATATTGAATTGATTCCAATTTATGACATATCTTTTTTTTTAGGAGATAAGGGCATCGAACCTGGTACTTCACACATGCAAAGCAGGCAATCAACCACTGAGCTACTCCCACACCCCCAAAAAGCTCTTTCTAAATATCCAGTCCTTGATCACAGTTTCTTTCTGTCTGACACTCCCTTCCCCCACTCTCTACCAAGCTCATCCCACTCATCGTTTGCTGATCCTGATGATTTCTACACAAAATCCATCACCGCTTTACTCCTTAACTTATTGAAACCCAATTTGTTTGAGAAAGTAATGGGACCAGACTTAAATGCTCAATTATCTATCTAACTTGGAGCTAGAGGTAGCCCAGTTTTCAACAAAAAAAGTATAGGAAATCTGTGGGATTTAACCTTTATCTTTAAAATTCTTAAAAATGGAGAGAATATATATTTCTCCCTGTAGTTGACTGCTTCTTCTTGCCTGGAACAAAAACATGATGCCTGGTAGTAAAAATGTCATTAGGTAATCTTAGGGCAAATGTATGTGAATGAAGACTTATGCTCAAGATGTCATGGGAGAAGAGAGAAGACTGGGGCCTATTTTATTCATTGAGTTCCAAACCATTTTTTACTCTTCCTTGTTCTGGTCTGTGCAGGGGAAGCTGATCCCTATGGACTGTGTCTCCCTTATTCAATTTGGTTGTTTGCTGAATTGTAGTTAGTATTCATGTTTGAAATCACCAGAAGATCGGAATGGTGAGAAAACTTGAGAGGAAGAGAAGAGTATTTTCCCCCACTTTCTCTTTGCTTAAACATATCACATTCCTGAGAGTAGCTGCATCCCTTCAAGATGTGCCAGGCAACACTCCCCACAGTTCCCAATCTCTTTTGACTTCTAAACACATTTCCTTCCCTTGTCCTTCCAAGCCAAGGGGTGGTCACAAGCTGTTCTCTTTGTTTACACTCTCTGTACCTTGCCATCCCTTCTTTATTGTCACATCTCTATAGTAGCCTTCACCCTAACACCAGGGATGACCTTTCTTACCTGCCAGAATCCTACCTGCTGCTTAAATGATACTAGCGGTGCCACTGAGCCAGCACGCCAGTGCTTCAGCAGCCCTCCAGTCTCCTTGGTGCCTTAGAAGTACAACTCATTTCTGTTGGCCAGAGTTCCTCATACCTACCCCAAATTTCATTCCTTCATTCTTCAGGTTTTATATTTATTTTAGTCTGCTAAAAATGGCTGGGAACATTATACCAAGCATGTGTTGGTGTTTATAATGTGAATTTATTAGATTAAAAATTTACAGTTCTGAGGTCATGAAAGTTTCCAAATCAAGGCATCATCAGAGAAGCTGTCTCACACCAGCTCCAGCTGTGGGTGGTCAGGCACATGGCAGTGCGTGATGGCAGCTCTGTCCAGATCAAGGCATCAAGCCAGGCTCCCTCCCTGAGCATTTACTTTTCTATTTCTTTAGTTCTACCTCTTACCATGCTTGTATCCCCTCAATTTTAGAACATAACAGTGCTTTTAGACTTCATTTTGTCCTTTCAGTTCTTTTCACCTTCTATCCTCTTTTCAATGAGGATGCAAATTTATATGATTTCCATATCTACATGTAATCAAAATGGTCAATTTTCTGATTTCATATTTGCACAAGATAGCAGCTAAAGCTGCCCTTCTTACCACATTTCTACATTTCATTCTCCTATATATGTTTTCTGTCCTTTGGGTTTACTGAAACAGAATTCACAAAGTTTGCAATCATCTTGTAACAGGAAATCCAATGGGTTTGCCTCATTTCTATTCTGCCTCATTGTTATTAATAATGAAATATATTAATCACTGTGCTTCTATTCTTTAAATTCTGACCATAATGGAATTCTTACCAGTTTTAATTCTTCCTCCATTAAGACAGATTTCTCTTTTCTATATTGAATTTTATTCTTTCTTCTCATTATTATTATTGTCATTTCACAGATTACAATATCTGCTTTCATGGTTCAGTTTTGAGATATTATAATTGTCCTGTATGACATTAAAATGAAAATTACAGGCCATTATACATTTTTTCATAACCTATAAAATTGTGCATGGCAGAGTGTAAACTCCAATGTAAACAGTAGTCCACAGTTAGTAACAATGCTTCAATATGTGTTCTTCAATTGTAATGCATGTACCACACCAATGAAAGATGTTGTTAATGGGGGAAAGTGTGGGAGTGGGAGGGGGTGGGATATATGTGAATCCCCTATATTTTCTATTAACATTTATGTAATCTAAAGCTTCTTCAAAAATAAAAAAACCTGCTTTCTTCTCTTTTATGTCAATTCTTTTTTTTTTTAATTTTTTTATTTTTTATTGACTTTGTAATAATATTACATTAAAAATATATATGTGAGGTCCCATTCAACCCCATCCCCCCACCCCCCTCTCCCCCCCCCAGCAACACTCGTTCCCATCATCATGACACATCCATTGGATTTTGTAAGTACATCTTTGGGCACCTCTGCACCTCATATACATTGGTTCACATCATAGCCCATACTCTCCTCCATTCCATCCAGTGGGCCCTGTGAGGATTTACAATGTCCGGTGATTGCCTCTGAAGTACCATCCAGGGCAGCTCCATGTCCCAAAGACGCCTCCACCTCTCCTCTCTTCCTGCCTTTCCCCATACCCTTCGTCCACTATGTCCACTTTTCCCATTCCAATGCCACCTCTTCTATGTGGACATTGGATTGGTTGTGTCCATTGCACCTCTATGTCAAGAGGAGGGTCAGATTCCACCTGGATGCTGGATGCAATCCTCCCATTTTCAGTTGTAATCACTCTAGGCTCCATGGTGTGGTGGTTGTCCTTCTTCAACTCCATCTTAGCTGAGTGTGGTAAGTCCAATAAATCAGATTGTAGGTGCTGGAGTCTGTTGAGGCTCAGGATCTGGCTATCACATTGTCAGTCCAGAGATTCAAATCCCCTAAATATATCTTAAACCCCAACATTAACTGCACCTCCAGCACATTGGCATGAAAGTCTTATGAAGGGAGATCCCATCTGAGTCCAGATTCATCACACATAAACACCATTTCCAAAGAGGGGCCATCTGCCCTGGTAGTTAACCCCATCGGCCATGACCATAACTCCCATGGGTCTCTTTAGCCCTCAAAGGAACCAATATCTGGGGGTTGTATCTGCTTTATCTGTCTCTCTGACTCTGCTCAGTTGTGCATGAGGGCAAACCTTCTGCCAGCCTCCAGACTCTTTTTTAGAAACTCGTAGCCATATAAACTCATTTCTCCTTTCCATTTCCCCCTTACTTTAGGTCAAACAGCATTTTAAAGTCATGGTATTTTATGTAGACATGGATATTCTGCTGATCCGCATTGAACCTTCCGTATAAGGTCATTTTCCAGTTGCATCATCAGTTGGTAGTTGATAGTGGTCCCTCGTTGCCAGGGAGGCTCATCCCCGGGTGTCATGTCCCATGCTGGGGGGAAGGCATTGCATTTACATGCTGAGTTTGGCTTCGAGTCTTTTATGTCAATTCTTATCAACATTTTTACTCAATCACATGACTTCAATTCATTGCTCCCGATCATGAGTTTATCTTCAGTTCTTTTCAGCAGTTTTTATTATGAAATTTTATTATGAATTATACCAGTATGTCTGTTTTTATGTATACATATTCTAATATCACCTTTCACTAAACATATCTAGCCATCAGTCCAAGTTCCCACCACCAAAGTTTTTTGATGACTTCCTTGAAAATAGTGTATAACATTCTCCAGGCTGCTGAACTGAAAATGTAGCTTCATATTTGACCCCAACTTCTACCTCCTGTATCTCCAATAATCCCATCCTACTGCCATCACTTTATATCAGATCCTAAAAATTCACAGAAATGACTCTATCATATTTCTTCCAAGATAAAAACATGCAGCAGCTTCCCAGTTTATGAAATATTTAAATCATTACTGTTTTAATGTATGTATTCCTCTGTGAGCTTCTGAGGTTTTTTGTGTTTAGCAGTCATTCTGTATTTATGACACACTGACTTTTATATCTACTGTTTTCCTATATTACAGTTAGCCTTACCATGCATAGTATAAGAATCTTGCAGGAAAGAGCAATAAAAAATGTTTTAAAGGCCTATAGCCAAGATTTAGGTAGAAAGCAGGTACAAGCTCCTTCCTGCCAAACTCATTTACATAAGGGTGTCAGTTATCACCTCTAATCAGAACATTCAAAAACATGTGCAAACACACACACTTCATGCTTATCCTCCAGTCTCACATTTTCCCTTCACTTAATTCATGCTAAAAATAAAAGTCAAATATTGTCTTTGTCTTTTATTTTTTTCAAAAGATTGTTGTCTTCTGACTCAATATTGTGTCCTGCCAAAATTAAGTTATTTTTTTAGCACAAAATAATACTGAAAATTTTATTAACATTTAATAACAATAACTCAACTCTTTTTTCAGTTTTTATGAAGTTTTTGTGGTAAATATTAAACTAATTTCAAAAATATTCATGTAAACCAATCAGATACTAATAAAGCTTTTACAAAGAGCTTCTCAAATCTTTTTAATATCTACCTTCTTTCTTGGGTTGAACAGTAGTATTACTATGATAACATTACATGTTCTTATTCTTATTAAAATTAGTTGTTTTCAGGATTAATGGTTATTAGCAAATCCTGATTTTTATTATCTGCTAAGATAGAGAGAGACATGATATTTAAAGTTATTTTTCAGATGCTTGTGAACTATTTTATGGTAAAATAAAGAACTGTTTGAGGGGAATGGGTGTAGCTCAGTGGTTGAGTGCCTGCTTCCCAAGTACGAGGTCCCAGGCTCAATCCCCAGAACCTCCTAAAAAAAAAGTAATCTTTAGTCTCCAGCTGAACTTTGTACTATAAAGTTTTTTATTTTTATGATATTTACATAATAAATATTAATCTTAATCACTAAGTTCTTCTTCGTCACTGAAATATGTGCTTTTCTTTATCCTTGGGCGTCTTGAATCATCTGAGGTTGAGGGGTCCCCTGAACTGGGTTTCCATCTTTTGTGTTCTTCTTCAATTTTGGCTTGCTGGAAAGCTATGGCCTGACCGAGACTGTCAAGAGCAGGATCTTCCCCTTCATCTTCACTTTCTTCTACTTCCTCAATTTCTTCTTCTGGTTCAGGAATTTTCTTTTTTTCCTTTTTCTCTTTCTTCTTTGGAGGTTCACGTGCTCCCAGCATATTTTTAGGACAGGCATAACTTAAGTGCCCACTTTCTCCACATTCATAACACTTAGATTGATCAAAGTAGTTTCGCCTTCAGATGAACTCGGCTGCTCTTCCATTGTCAGTAGCAATGCTTGCTTTTATCACTCTACCAAATAACTGTTTGTTGTTTATTGCTCTTGTACAGTTTTGAGCAGATTCTTTATCCAAAAATAAAATAAATGCAACCCCTTTACTCTTCCTGGTATCTTTATCTTTCATTATAGTAACCTTTACAACTTTGCCAAACTTGGAAAATATCCGATATAAGTCATTGTTTGTTAGGGAAAAGGGCAAGTTGGATACATACACTGTACTTTTACTTGGAGCCAATCCACCACACATTCCTTCAGGTGAGTCTTGTCCGAGAGACCAGAAGAGTGTGAGCCCTCGGCCCAGCTGGGGCTCAACCCCGACTATTTCTCGCCCCACGCGGCAGCTCTGGCATCCCGAGTCCCGGGAGAGTGCAGGCGCCCAAGTCAAGAAGATGACAGCGCCTCCGTCTCTCCCTTGCTGCAGTCGGAACGCGCCTCGGATGCGGTCAGAGCCCCCGACCCGGAGGGGGGCCCAGGAGCGGGCGTAACAGTTCTTCATGAATGAAACAGGTATCCTGAAAGACATTCACCTCCAGAGATTTTCCTTCTGAACCAAGTTAAGTTACTCAGGGATGTTGCATCATGGTTAGAAGTTTGTCAGTAGTTTCCATCTGCCAAGTTTCCTCTTGGCAAGGGAAACCCTTAAACAAGACTATAATGTAGAATAAGGAGGAAAATTAAAGTAGGACTGATCACTCCTAAAAATTACTTGTGTCTATAGATTCACAAGGAGGACTGTCCATTTTTACTCTCTTAATGGGAACTTAAGCAATTGCTTTATATTTCCTAAAAAATTAATCTAATTATAAATGATCCATAAAGTTATTTTCTTCTACAGAATAATATACATTCATATGTTGAAAGAGGACAGACTTGTTTACTATATTAGCATCATATTCAGATAACACATTTTCTAATTAGCACTTTCTCCATGAATTTTAGTAGCTATTAATAGTATGGGATCTCTATACAAAGTTTATTTAATCAATTCAAATAAGTGAAACATATATTTGTCTGATAAAATACTTAAAAATTAATATACACCTCTCTTTAATCTGATTAACAGGAGATAATTTACTTATTGATTTCTTGTAAAGAGCCACAGACAAGTAATTGACTTTGTCCCCATAAACATTTTGCCTGCAGATTTTAGGGACACTTGCAGGTAGAAAGAAAAATGTAGGCATTCTTGGCAGAATGGCTACCATATTTTATCTAAGTTGAAAAGCAGGCACCAAGAATGAAGAAATGTGTAAGCTCATAAAGGGAGGGGAATCTTCTTTTTCTTTAAAGTCATGAGAAAGTGAGGAAGTCACAACAAGAGATATGTGGTGTATTTACTGGCCGAGGTCACTTGGGCAAAGAATCCCAAGGAAACAATTAATATCTGCTTTCACTAGGACACTGTTAGCCAAGAATCACTTTGGGAAAAGGAGGAATATAGGGCAGATATTTTTATCACTCTGTTCTAATTGTTAAAAGACCAGTTGAAGTTTTCAGATGCAGATAAGATCACTAGTTGGGACCTGGCATCACCTGACTTGTAAATCATAATCTTACTCAAAACACACCTCAGGGTTTGTCTTCTATAGAGATTCACAAAACTGCTCCAATCACCCCAATCATTCTAAATAAAGATACCAGAAATGTAAAAAGACCTACTAGAAGAGCTTGTGAAGGTATATACCACTGATTATAAACTCAGTGAATGAGGCTTTTCAAAAAGTAACCAAAAGGAATAAATACACAATTGAATTAATGGGCAAATTAAACTTAGTCAAGACACTGAAACTGAAATGTAAAAATAACTACAAGTGACAATGGAATATAATTTTGGATAAAAAACAAATTGGAAGATGATGGATAATATCACACAAGAGCCTCTTCTCTGGAAACAGAATATAAATTCAGAAAAACAGAGGAAATTCTAGCACTGCCCATGATTTACACACAGATACACACCACACACACACAAATGCACAAGGCTTAGCTCACTTGTTACTTTCCTATGAAGTCATCCTGAGTTTCCCAATCACAGACAGTCTCTGCTTACAAAGAAACGTACCACTCTGTGTGTTCCATTCTTGTACTACATTTTTTGTTGAATCCTAGCAGTAATCATTTGACTATAGGTTATTTCTTCTACAAAATCATATAGTTTAGAGCTGAGAGTGAGCGTGTATCCCTTAGTTTATAAATATAGTATTCTTTTAAAATTATTTCACCTCTACTTTTAACTTGTATTGCATTGTTATTAGACAATGACACATAGGAACTCATCAAATTTCTAAAATTGTTAAGATCTTTAATATTAATACTCATCTTTTTGTTATGTATAATTATATGCCAATAAAAGAAGTGAACAATGGTCTAGAAACATTAAAGTCTCCAAACTTGATTGAATAATAGAAAGCCTGAGTGGGACAATTAAAACTGAACCTGCCTTGTGAGGTGTGGGTTCTCTTGAAGATGTTGAGAGTCATTTTTTTCCTGTGGTGAGTTAAGTCACCAGGGTCCTATTTGAGTTTTAAAAGGGAACTCTCACAGAGGCTATTGCATCCTGCTGCCCTGGGAGAGAAAGCAGTAAGAATAAAAAGGGAGAAGGGCAGATTCCTAATCAGCAGGAATTTATCCAATTTGAAAGACTCAATCCTGATCAAGGGAAATGGACTCTCTAGCTTTCTGAATAGCTAATAGACCTAACAAGAAAGTTTAGCTCCATGGAGGAGTTTCCACCTTGAATATACAAGGTCTCTAGTGCAATTCCCAGCTCCTTGTAGAGAGTAGTGACCCACTGGGATATTAAACATCTAGCTGATACCTTGGGACAGGGAAAACATAGAAATTATTCTTATATTAGCATCTCTTGGGTCTCTTCTTTTTCCTAAAAAAAGAAAGTTACCTTTGTTTTATAATTTAACTTAGTTTACTCACTAAAACTCACTTCAAAATCTGCAGCAGGAAGGCTGCAGGGTAATTGATTGATAAACACTGGCAGTCTGAGAAGCTCCATAGGGACTTAAGAGGGAAGGCTGCTTTTTCTTAGTGTTTGGTTGACTCCTTACTTGTGAGCTTGTCTGTTTTCTTGCTTTTCTTTACTCTTTATCACCTCCCCCCTACTTTTCAAATTAAGTGCTGCCAGCTTATTTTTTGTTTGCTGTGTTTCCTCTTCCTCAATTTCCTCTGTTCTGTGTGTACCGATTTTGACTAACAATGCTATCCCTTTTCCTTCCTACATCTTTCTATCTTCCGCTTTCTGTTGTTGCTCTTACATTCCACCTGTTTGTTTAGTCCTTAATTTTTCTGTCATTTTATTTCTAACTCTACTATTCCATTTTCTATCTTTTATAAACTCTTTCACTTTTGTCCTTTCTTTTCTCTTCCCCTCTCACCTCCTCACACCAGTCTTTTCAGTCATTCTAGGAGGTGGGGCAAGATGGCATCTGAGTGACTGCACCTCATTATCTCTCCTGCAAAGAAGCAGCTGAGTAGGGTCAGAGTCCTGCTGGACCAGGCTGTTTTGGGTGCTTGCAGGGCAGGAGGTGTCTGGATGTCAATTTGGTGAGACAGTGACAGAAGACATTCTTGCAAGAGGTAGAATTTTGTGTCTCTTACACAGAGGTCAGAAGTTGTGGGTGGAACTTCTGAAATCTTTGTTGTGGTGCTGTGTTCCCAAACCCTGAGTGGGCTGTTTCTGGGGTTTGCAGGGCATGAGGTGTCTGGATGTTGATTTGGTGAGACAGTGATGAGATTCTTGTGAGAGGTGGAATTCTGGGTTTCTGACATGAAGGTCAGAAGTTGTGGGTGGGACCCCTCCCCCAAGGCTGGCAGCCTGGCCACAGGGATCCCTTAAGGCTTTGTTGTGCTGCGGTGTTCCCAAACCCCAGGTTAACTGGATGTATGGTTCCCACATCTGTGTCCCATAAACCCTGGTGGCCTGTGCTCCAGAGACTCACACACCTTGAGTCTGCAATACCATGGACTTCCCATCCCCAAATCCACCACACCCTGAGGTCCACCTGAGGTCCTTGATTACCCTAACCCTCCATGTTTTTGGTTGTTGTTGTTGTTTTTTCTCTCTCTCTCCTTGAGCTTGGAGGAGTATACCAGCTGACTTGGGGAGAGTCTGGGAAGAAAAGAGAGGTGAATCTGTTGAGGAAGCCCTATTTACCTAAATGTCCTGGGGTAGGAAACTTGGTCTGGGAGAAGGTGGAGTCAGAAAATCAATTAGACCTCCCCTAGCATGCCTAATGGGGAGGGACTGTAGGACATGTTATCCAAGCTTCCAATAGCATATTTGGGGATTCTGGTGAGGTATAGGTGATCTCACGCTGGAAATAAAGAGTCCTTGTTTTCTGTGTTTAGTTGGTTCAAAAAGGACCCACTTGAATCTCCTACCAGACCATTCAGGTAGCTTTCCTGCTACCTTGGGAGAGAGAAGTGAGGAAGGGAGAAAGGGGGAAGGCCAGATCCCTAAGTGTTTTATTTAACTGCAAAGAGGATTCCTAGCTTGAAACGTTGGTTCTTTTCTTTTATTTCTTTTTTTTTTTTTTTTTTGTCATGGGTGCTAATATTGCATTGTCTCCTGGTCTTTTCTCTGGTTTTATCACCCAAGGTCCTTTTTCATTTATTTAGTTTTTTTCTCTTTTACTTTTTTTGCTTGTTTCCCCCCTTTCTCTGCCCCCACTTTTTCTCTTCTCTTTTTTTCTTTTCTCTCTTTTTCTTCTTATTTTATTTTATTTTCTTTATATAATAGGTGCTTCAGGGAGTGCTTCATATTTGCTGTGTTTCCTTATCCCCCATTTCCTCTTTTCTGTGTTTATTGAATTTGGCCAGATACACTATCCCCTTTCCCCTACATCTTTCTATCCTCCATCATCTACTGTTTCTCTTACATTCCACCTCCCTTTCTTTGGCCCCCAAATTGTCTGACTTTTTAATTCTAATACCTTTGTTCTGTTTTCTGTCTTTTATCCACTCTTGATATTATTGTCTTTCTTTTCTCTTTCCCTCTCTCATGAAAACACTGGCCTTTTAATTCATACTATATTCCTCCCCATATTCAGTAGACTGTCTCATTATAGGTACTCTACTTACTGCTATAACTCTGCACAACTTACATGAGTTTAATATCCATTCATCTTGATCTCACATTTTTGCTCTGTTAACATTTATTACCAATACTACTTTATACATTTTCTTTTGTTACTCATTTTGCTTCCCCTGGCCCTAATATTTTCCTTCAAAGTGAATTTAGCCAGAAACAAGATAATAGAGTAAGAAGAACAAAGTGACAAAGAGAAGACATAACACTTACACATGAACAACAACTAATTAATCCCCAAGACTAAACAAAGACACCAAGGAACTTATTAAACCCATCAAGATAAAATGATGACCAGACAGCAACAAAAAACTACAAACCAAACCAATAATCAGGAAAACATGGCCAAATCCAATGAACAAACTAAAAACCAGGAAGAGGACCAGAGCATTGGACAAGTAATTAAAGATCTCAAAGCATATGTTAGAGACCAATGTAATGAAGTAAAGGAAGAGATTAACAATATGAAGAAAACACTATCATAGGAAATTGCAGACATATGCAAAAAGATAACAGATCCGATGGTGATGAACACCACAGTTCAAGAAATCAAAAATACATTCTCAGCAAATAGCAGCAGATTAGAAGAGGCAGAGGAGAGAATTAGTGACATGGAAGACAGTACATCTGAAATCCAACAGATAGTAGAACTGATTGATAAAAAGATAGAAAAAATCCAGCCGAGGGTTTAAGTTATATGTAGGGGATTTGAATCTCTGGACTGATAATATGACACCCAGGCCCAGAGCCTCAACAGACTTCAGCTCCTACACTTTGATTTATTGGACTTACTCCACTCAGCTAACATGGAGTTGAAGAAGGTCAACCACCACAACATGGAGCCTAGAGTGTCTACAACTAGAAGTGGGAGGAGTGCATCCAGTACCCATGTGGAATCTAAGCCCTCACTTGACATAGGTGTGCAATGGACACAACCAATCCAATGTCCACAGAGAAAATGTGGAATGGGTGTGGGAACGGAAGCCAGGGGGCTGCTGGGTGTGGGGAACAGGAGGAAGAGATGAGATGTGGAGGCGTTTTCGGGACGTGGAGTTGTCCTGGATAGTGCTTCACGGACAATTCGGGACACTGTAGATCCCCCCAGGGCCCACTGGATGGAACGTGAGAGAGTCTGGGCTATGATGTGGACCATTGACTATGGGGTGCAGTGATGCTCAGAGATGAACTTACCAGGTGCAATGGATGTGTCATGATGATGGGAGAGAGTGTTGCTGTGGGGGAGTGGGGGGTGGGGGCGGTGGGGTTGAATGGGACCTCATATTGTTTTTAATGTAATTTTAAAAATAAATAAATAAATAATTTTTTAAAAAAAAGAAAAAATCCAGCCGAGACTTAGGGACCTGAATGACAATGCAAAATACACAAACGTATGTATTATAGGCACCCCAGAAGGAGAAGAGAAGGGAAAGAGGACATAGGGGGTTTTGGAGGAAATAATGGCTGAAAACTTCCCAAATGCACTGAGGGAGATGAATGTACATGTCCCGGAAGCCCAACACACTCCAAACACGATAAATCCCAAAAGGCTGACTCCAAGACATGTACTTGTCAAATATCCAATGCTCAAGACAAAGAGAAAATTCTAAAAGCAGGAAGAGAAAAGAGAACCATCACATACAGGGGAGGTTCCATAAGATTAAGTGCTGATTTCTCATTTGAAAACATGGAGGCAAGAAGGCAATGGTATGATATAGTCAAGGTACTAAAAGAAAAAAATTTCCAACCAAGAACACTCTACCCAGCTAAGCTAGAATTCAAAAATGATGGAGAGTTCAAAATATTCACAGATAAACAGAAATTAAAAGAGTGTGCCAACAAGAGCCCTGACTTTCAAAAAATACTAAATGGAGTTCTGCAGGAAGGAAGGAAAAAACAGGAGAGGCAGAGATGGAAGAGAGTGTAAGAGCAACAAAAAAGACAAAAAGAGAAGGAAGAAAACAAACAAAATACGACAAACACAAGTCCAAACAAAATATGGTTAACAAAAATAATTCCTTGAAAGTAATAACACTGAATGTCAATGGATTAAACTCACCTGTCAAAAGACTCAGACTGGAATATTGAATAAGGAAATATGACCCATCTATATGCTGTCTACAAGAAACACATCTTAGACCCAGGAATTAATGGAGGTTGAAAGTGAATGGCTGGAAAACAATCTTACAAGCAAACAATAACCAAAAAATGCAGGAGTAGCTATATTAATATCAGACAAAATAGACTTTGAATGCAAAACAATTGTGAGAGACAAAGATGGATACAGCATATTAGTGAAAGGGATAATCTTTCAAGAAGAACAAACAAAGGCACCTCCAAATATGTGAGGCAAACACTGGAAAAATTAAGTGAAAGAATAGATGTCTCTACAATTATACTTGGGGACTTTAATACACCACTATCAACTTTGGACAGAACATCTCAAAAGAGAATCTATAAAGAAACAAAACCTCTGAACAGTATGAGCTAGACCTAATAGATCATAACACCTGAATAAAGCAGGATATACATTTTTCTCAAGTGCACATGAATCATTCTCCAAGATAGACCATATGCTAGGCCACAAAGAAAGGTTCAATGAGTTCAGAAAGATTGAAATCATACAAAATAATATCTGTGACCACAGTGGAGTGAAGCTGGAAATCTTCAAGGGCCAGAGGCCCAGATTTCACACCAAGATATGGAAATTGAACAGCACACTCTTAGAAAAACAGTGGGTCAAGGAGGAAATCTCAAAAAAAATTAATAACTATCTTGAAATTAATGAAAATGATAACACAACATACCAAAATTTATGGGATGCAGCATAAATGAGAGGAAATTTATAGCCATAAATTCATACATCAAAAAAGAAGAAAGAGAAAAAATTGAAGACCTAACTGCACATTTGGAGGAATTAGTAAAAAAACAACAAACTCCACAGAAAGAATGAACAAAGATAAGAGCAGAACTAAATGAAATAGAAAATACAAAAGCACTTGAAAAGATAAACAAAATGAAGAGCTGGTTCTTTGAGAAGATCAATAAAATTGACAAACCTTTAGCTAGACTAACAAAGAAAAAAGAGAGAAGATGCAAATACACAAAATAAGAAAGGAGAAAAGAGATACCACCACTGACCCCACAGAAATAAAGACGATCATGAGAGGATACTTAAAAAACTATATTCCAAAAAAAAAATGACAATTCAGAGGAAATGGACAAATTCCTAGAAACACATCAGCAGCCTATATTGATGAAAGAAGAAATTGATGATCTCAACAAACCAATCACAAGTAAAGAGATAGAATCAGTCATTAAAAATCTCCCAACTAAGAAGAGTCCTGGGCCAGATGGCTTCGCAGGTGAATTCTACAAAACATTCCGGAAAGAACTAGTACCAATCTTGCTGAAACCTATCCAAAAAAATCAAAACAGAAGGAACATTACCTATCTCATTCTATGATGCCAAAATTACCCTAGTACCAAAGCCAAACAAAGACACCACAAGAAAGGAAAATTACAGACCAAATTCTCTAATGAAACTAGATGCAAAAGTCCTCAACAAAATACTTGCTAACCGTATTCAACAACACATTAAACGAATTATACACCATTACCAAGTGGGATTCATTCCGGGTATACAAATATGGTTCAACATAAGAAAATCAATCAATGTAACACACCACATAAAAAGATTGAAGGGAGAAATCACATGATTATATCTATAGATGCAGAAAAAGCATTTGACAAAATACAGCACCCTTTCTTAATAAAAACACTGCATAAGATTGGAATACAAGGAAATTTTCTGGACATGATAAAAGAGTACGTATGAAAAACCCACAGCCAACATCATTTACGTGGTGAAATCCTAAAATCTTTCCCTCTAAGATCAGGAACAAGGCAAGGATGTCCAATATCACCTATTCTTAGAAGTACTTGCTCAAGCACTGAAGCAAGAACCAGATATAAAAGACATTCAGATTGGAAAGGAAGAAGTCAAAATTTCATTATTTGCAGATGACATGATCCTATACATAGAAAACCCTGAGAGGTCTACAACAAAGCTTCTAGAACTAATAAATGAGTTCAGTAAAGTCACAGGTTATAAGATCAATGTGCAAAAATCAGTAGCATTTCTGTGCACCAATAACGAGCAAGCTCAGGAGGAAATCAAGAAACAAATACCATTTACAATATTCAATAAAAAATCAAATACCTAGGAATAAATTTAACTTATACACAGAGAACTACACAACACTGTTCAAGGAAATCAAAGAAGACCTAAATAAATGGAAGAATATTCCCTGTTCATGGAATAGGAAGACTAAATATTATTAAGATGTCTATCCTACCAAAACTGATCTACACATTCATGCAATCCCAATAAAAATCAATGCAGCATTCTTTAAGAAACTAGAAAAACTCACTATGAAATTTACTTGGAAAGGAAAGAGGCCTCAAAGAGCCAAAAACATATTGAAAAAGAAAAATGAAATTCCAGAAATCACACTACCTGACTTCAAAACATACTACAAAGCTACAGTAGTGAAAACAGCATGGTATTGGCACAAGGAGAGACACACAGACCAGTGGAACCGAATTGAGATTCTGATAGAGATCCTCATATATATAGTCATATAATATTCGATAAAGCCACCAAACCCTCTCAACTGGGAGAGATGGCCTATTCAACAAATGGTGCCTGGAGAACTGGATATCCATATGTAAAGAATGAAAGAGGATTACCAACTCACACCTTATACAAAAATCAACTCAAGATGGAACAAAGACCTAAATATAAGCACCAAGACCATAAAGACTTTGGAAAGCGGTGTAGGGATGCATCCACAGGACCTTGTAATAAATAGGAAATGGCTTCATGAACTTCACGCCAAAAGCATGAGCAACAAAAGAACAAATAGATAAAAGGGATTTCCTCAAAATTAAAGCCTTCTGCACCTCAAAGGAGTTTGTCAAGAGAGTGAAAAGAGAGCCTACACAATGGGAGAAAATATTTGGCAACCATATATGTGATAGGAGACTTATAAACTGCATATACAAAGAACTCCCATATCTCAAAAATAAAAAGACAAACAACCCATTTAAAAAATAGGAAAAAGATTTAAACAGACACTTTTCCAAGGAAGAAATACAAATGGCCAAAATCACACGAAAAAAATGCTCCAAATCTCTAGCTAGTAGGGAAATGCAAATCAAAACTACAATGAGATACCATCTTACTCCCATAAGATTGGCAGCTATGAAAAAAAAAAAACCAGAAGACTACAAATGCTGGAGAGGATGTGGAGGAATGGGAACACTCATCCACTGCTGGTGGGAATGCAGAAGGATCCAGCCATTCTGAAGGACAGTTTGGTGGTTCCTCAAAAAACTAGCTATAAATTTGCCGTATGACCCAGCAATTCACTGCTGGGTATATACCCAATGCAACTGAAAACAAGGACACAAACAATTATATGCACACCAATGTTCATAGCAGCATTGTTCACTATTGCCAAAAGTTGGAATCAACCCAAATGCCCATCAACAGATGAATAGATAAATAAAATGTGGTATATACATACAATGGAATACTACTCGGCTGTAAGAACAAATACACTACAAACACATGTGATAACATGGATGACTCTTGAGTACCTTATGTGAGTGAAGGCACGCAGGCATTGAAGGACAAATACTACATGGCCTCTCTGATCTGAAGTAAGTAAACCAAGCTGCCTCAGAGAGCTAGACACTGGATGATAGGCTTAAAGGAAATTGGGGTGTAGAGGAAGGATGCAAGCTGACACCTACATGGGTGACATCTATGATAAGTGGGAGGTAAGTATTTGTACAAGGAAGGGGATAAAATGGGGGCATATGTTTAACTTTGGGTGGGGCTTTGTGGGTTTGAGGGGGCTAGGGATGGGAGGATGGGTAATATTGCTCAAGAAATTGGGGGGAGTGTAGGAGAACATATGAACATAGGAGATTGTCAGGTATTTGGTTGAGAGTATAATGCTGAGAAAACTTTTTCAAAAATATAATAAGGAAGGTTACCTTTTAAGATGCTTCAGGGGGATAATCTGATGCAGGACAGGCTTTAGGGAGTGTGTGAGTGCTCATTTTGCTATAGTGGGTTATATCATTGGATAGAGACCCACATCCTGTGGAGGACTGATGTTCTTAAATAGAGGGAATTGTATTTCTCAAGAGAAAGATGGCTCCCAATGCATTAGGGCATTGCCAAGCCCTCAACACTGTTGCAAGTATCTCTGAACATGGCCCTTCAAGTAATGAAGATTGACTGTCACTGTGGGCCCTGAGGGGAGGGGAAAGAGGTATCGAATAGACGGAATCAATGTAACTGGGTGGACAATAGAAGTGTTCCACAAGATTATGCAAGGATGGATGTAAGACATGTTAAATTACACCAAAAATATATAGGGACTGATAGGCTAAAATGTAAGTCATAATGTAAAACATAAGATAACTAAAAATTTAGAAAATTGTATAGTCTAAAATATGAACAACAATGTAAACCCTAATGTTACCTTGTTTGAAAGATATTGTCTCAATATCTGTACATCAGTTTCAGTAAATATAGTATATGTAAAAAGATTATTGCTGTGGAAGGAAAAATGTTTTTATGTTGGATATGTGGGAGTACTGTATATTGTATATATCAATTACTGTGATCTAAAACTTTTGTGAAGATAAGCTTAATAATTAGGAAAAAAAGAAAAGATAAAAGAAAAGATGTAGACACTGAGGAAAAGACGGAAGAAGTTGCCTTGCCATTTGCATACAGGGCAACACTTACTGCAGTGATGGAAGGCAAAACACCAAAAACAAAGCTTTAGAATTTTTTAATTTTTTGATATCCCAATTTATTTTTACCTTAACTTTTCTAAATTAATATGTATTCTATATCTAACCTTTAAACTGATCCCTATATTCCATTTTACTTTTAATGGAACCTGGCAATATATTGGGCTTCATTTTTGACAAAGTTTTGGATCACAGAGAGGTTCAACAATGGCAGGGGAGGAATACTGGTGTGGGATGTTACTGACAGGGTACACATGGTTTGCAGGGAGTTCTCCAGGGCATATATCCAGGGTACATAAAAATGTTTGGATATTTTCATAGTGACCAAAAAAAAAGAAAGGTCCAACAATGAGCCCTTGATACTAATAACTATGCTTGTAAGCCTGTGCACCTGAAATAAGAACAAGGCCTAGAACTGCAGGGTGCCTAAGAGTTACTGTCTGAGAGCCTCCGTGTTGTTCAAATGTGGCCAGTCTTGAAGTCAAATTCAGCATGTAAATGTGTTGCCTTCCCATCAGCATGGGACATGACTCCCGGGTATGAGCCTCCCTGGTGCTGAGGGATTACTACCAAGTACCAGCTGATGATGTAACTAGAAAATGACCTTGAATAAAAGGGTCAACTCGGACCAGCAGAATATCTCAGTCTACATATAATACCTGGAGTTAAAAATGCTTTTTGAACTGCATAAAAGGGGGAAATGGAAAGGACAAATGAGTTTATATAGCTATGAGTCTCCAAAAAGAGCCAGGAGGTTATCATAGGGGTTGCCCTTATGCACACCTCAGCAGAGTCCCAGAGACAGATAAAGTAGATACAACCCCAGGTATTAGTTCTTCTGAGGGCTACAGAGACCCACAGGTTCTATGGTCATGGCAGATGGAGTTCAGTGCCATGTCAGTTGGCCCTACTTTGGAGTTTGTGTTTCTGTGTGATGGAGCTGGACTCAGATGTGACCTTTGTCCAAAGCCTCTCCTGTTACTTTGAATGGATCTGTAGTTTTTGCTGGGGTTCAATGTATACCTAGGGGACCTGAATCTCTGGACTGACCATGTGATAGCCAGGCCCTGAGCCCCAACAGACTAGCAACTCCTACACTCTGGCTTATCAGCTAACATGGAGGTGAAGAAAGTCAACCACCACACCATGGAGCCAAGAATGCCTACAACTGAAAGCACGAGAATTGCATCCAGCATCCATGTGGAATCTAATCCCCCTCTTGACATAGATGTGGAGTGGACACAACCATTCTAAGATCCACAGGATGGAGGAATAGAATATGGATTAGAGTGGATGTAATTATATTCTATTCATGAACTATTGTGATTAGTAATTGAAGAAAATGTGGCATTGATGTGGAGAAAGTGGCCATGGTGGCTGCTGGGGGTAGGGAATGTGTGTGCTGGAGGAAGAGATGTGATGTGGGGGCATTTTTGGGGGTTGGAGTTGTCCTAGGTGGTACTGCAGGGACTGTTACTGGACATTGTATGTCCTCTCATAGCCCACTGGATGGACTGTGGGAGAGTGTGAGCTATGGTGTGGACCATTGACCATGAGGTGCAGTGGAGCTCAGAGATGTATTCACCAAATGCAATGAATGTCTCATGATGATGGAGGACGATGATGTTATGGGGGAGGTGTGGGATGAGGGGGGTGGTGGGTATAGGGAGACCTCATTTTTTTTAATGTAACATTAGAGAAATAAATAAAGACAAAAAAATTAGGTCATTCTATATACTTCTCCATATTTGGTTTACACTTCATTGTAGGTACTCCACTTTTTTATTCCTATAACTTCACACTGCTTATATGGGTTAAATATTCATTTTCCTAGGCCTTACACAGTTCCTTTTCTAACTTTTTCTATCAATATAGTTAATATCTTTTTTCTTTTCTTACCTCTTTTTCTTGGTTTGGCACTAATGTTTTTCTATCTAGGAAACTTAGATAAAAATAAGGAAATAAGAACACAGTGTCAAAGAAGAACCATAACACTCACACAAAAACAGCAACTAAATAAAACCTGAGACTAGAGGGAGAAGCTAATCAATTGAACAAACCCATCAAGATAAGAAGATGAGCAGACAGCAACAAAAAATTATAAACCATACCAAGAAAAAGGAAGACATGGCTGCCCAATGAACAAACTGAAAACCAGGAAGAGAAGCAGAACATCGAACAACTAATCAAAGTTGTCCAAAAAATAGCATGGGCCAACTTAATGAAGTGAAGGAAGAGATTAAGGATATTAAGAAAACACCGAGAGAGCATACTGAAGAAATTATAAACATACATAAAAAGATAACAAATATGATGGTGAGGAATGGCACATTCCAAGAAATAAAAAATACACTCTCAGAAAATAACAGCAGATTTGAAAAGGCAGAGGAAAGAATTAGTGATGCAGAAGACAGCACATTTGAAATCAAACAGTGGAACAGATAATAAAAAGACAGAAGAAATCCAGCAGGCACTTTAGGATTTGAATGACAAAACAAAACATACAAATATATGTATTACAGGCATCCCAGGAGGAGAAGAGAAGGGAAGGGGACAGAAGGGGTGTTGAGGAAAGTAATGGCTGAAAACTTCTCAATCCTGTTGAGGGAGATAGCTGTACATATCTGAGAAGCACAGTGCAGCCCAAACAGTATAAATCCCAACAGGCCTACTCTAAGACATATACTTGATAAACTTTCCAATGCTCAAGATAAAGGCAACAAGAGAAAAGAGAACCATCACATAGAACTGATGCTCACTAAAATTAAGTGCTGATTTCTCATCTGAAACCATGGAGGCAAGAAGGCAGTGGTATGACATAGTCAAGGCATTAAATGAAAAGACTTCCAGCCAAAAATTGTCTACCCAGCAATCTTGGCATTCAAAAATGATGGAGAGTTCAAAATATTGAAATCATACAAATTCATTTCTCTGACTGCAATGGAATGAAACTGAAAATCTACAAGGGCCAGAAAACCAGATTAGGCACAAAGATATGGAAGTTAAGCAACACACACTTACACAAACAGTAAGTCAAGGAACAAATCTCAAAAGAAATCAGTAAATACATTGAAACCAGTGAAAAGGACAAAGCAACATATCAAAATTTATGGGCTGCAGCAAAAGCTGTATTAAGGGGAAATTCATAGCAATAAATTAATACATAAAAAAGAAGAAAGAGCTAAAATCAAAGACCTAACTGCATACTTGGAGGAATTAGTAGAAAAACAACAAACTAATGCCAAATAAGTAGAAAGAAATAACAAGATCAGAGCAGAAATAAATGAGACAGAAAATAAGAAAGCCCTAGAAAAAATAAAATCAAGAGCTGATTCTTTGAGAAGATCAACAAAGTTGACAAACCCTTAGCTAGACTAACAAAGAAAAAAAGAGAAGATGCAAATAACAAAATAAGAAATGAGGAGACATAACCATAGATCCCAAAGAAATAAAAAGAATCATAAAACAGTACTTTGAAAAACTGTGTGCAAACAAGTAGGATAAATTAGAGGAAATGGACAAATTCCTAGAAACACATAAGCAGCCTGCATTAAGAAAAGGGAAAACTGATTATCTCAACAGACCAATTGTAAGTAAAGAGAATCATTTGTTAGAAACTTCCCACCTAGAAGAGCCCAGGACCTGATGGCTTCACACATGAATTCTACCAAACATTCCAGAAAGATCTAATACTAAACTTGCTTATACTGTTTCAAATAATTGAAGAATAAGGAATATTACCTAACTCATTCTATGATGTTAACATTACCCTAATACCAAAGCCAAACAAAGATGCCACATTAGAGACTACTATTAGAGAGACACTGATGTCTCTAATAAACATAGATGCTAAAACCCTTAACAAAATATTTGCTAATCACATTCAACAACACATAAAATGGGTTATACACCATGACCAGGTGGGTTTTATCCCAAGTATTCAAGGATGGTTCCACATAAAAAATTCAATTTAACATATGACATAAACAAATTAAAGAAAAATATCACATGATCATATCTATAGATGCATAAAAAGCATTTGACAAAATACAGCACCCTTTCCTGACTAAACTGCAAAAGATAGGAATAGAAGAAAACTTTCTGAACGTGTTAAAGTGTATATGTAAAATATCAACAGCTAATATGATATACAATGGTGAAATCCTAACAGCTTTCCCTCTAAGTTTGGGGAAAAAACAAGGATGCCCACTATCAAGCCTCCTTTTTAACAACGTATTAGAAGTACTTGCTCAAGCACTGAGGCAAGAAAAAATATAAAATGCATCCAAATTGAAAAGGAAAAAGTCAAAATTTCACTATTTCCAGATGGCATGATCCTATACATAGAAAGTGCTAAAAATCTACAACAAAGCTTCTAAAACTTATAAATGAGTTCACTAAGATTGCAGATTATAAGATCAATGTGCAATGTGCAAAAATCACTAGCATTATGAACACCAATAATGAGCAATATGAGGAGGAAATAAAAAATACCATTTACAATAGTAAATTAAAAAATCAAATACCTAGGAATAAATTTAGCTAAGGATGTAAATAACTTATACTCAGAAAACTACACAGATTTTTTACTGAACTGGAAAAACTGTGAAATTTAGTTGGGATGGAAAGAGGCCCAAAATAGCCAAAGACATATTGGAAAAGAAATATGAAATCAGAGAAATCACACTACTTGACCTTAAAACATACTACAAAGCTACAGTGTATGCTATTGTCACAAGGAGAGACATACTGACCAATGGAACCAAATTGAGAGTTCTGATATAGATCCTCACATATACAGTCATCTGATATTCAACAAGGTCACCAAGCCCACTCAACTGGGAGAGAATGGCCTCTTCAACAAATGGTGCTTGGAGAACTGGTTATCCATATGCAAAAGAATGGGAAGGGAACACCACCTCACACCTTATACAAAAATAAACTCAAGATAGATCAAAGATCTAAATATAAGAGCCAAGATCATAAAGACCTTGGAAGACAATGTAAGGAAAGATCTACAGAACATTGTAATAGGAAGTGGCTTCATGAACTTCACACCCAAAGCACTAGCACTGAAAGAAAAAAATAGATAATTGGGACCTCCTCAAAATTAAAGCCTTTTACCCCTCAAAGGAGTTTGTCAAGAAAGTGAAAAGAGAACCTACTCAATGGGAGAAAATATTGATTACAAGATATCTGATAGGAGCCTAATATCCAGCATATAAAAAGAAATCCTATATCTTTAATAAAAAGGCAAACAACCCATTTAAAATATGGGCAAGAGATTTAAACAGACACCTCTCCAAAGAAGAAATACAATGGCTAGAAAGCTCATGAAAAGATGCTCAAAATCATTAGCTATTAGGGAAATACAAATCAAAATTACAAAGAGATATATACCATCTTACACCCATTAGACTGGCGACCATTAAAAAAACACGATGCGAAGGAACGGGAGCCCTCATCCCTGGCTGGTGGAAATGTAGAATGATCCAGCCATTGTGGAGGACATTTTGGTGGTTTCTCAAAAAGCTAACTATAGATCTGTAATATGATCCAGCAATTCCTCTGCTGGATATATACCCAGAAGAACTGAAAACCAGGTCATGAACCAATACATGAACACCAATGTTCAAAGCAGCATTATTCACCATTGACAAAACCTGGAATCAACCCATATGACCATCAACAGATGAATGAACAAACAAAATGAGGTATATTCCATAAATGGAATACTATTCAGATGTAAGAAGTAATACAGTATAAATACATGGGATAACATGGATGAATCTTGAGAACCTTATGTTGAGCAAAACAAGCCAGGCATTGAAGGACAAATACTATAAGACCTCTCTGATATGAATTAAGTAAATCAAGCTGTCTCAGAGAGCTAGAGCCTGGAATATAGGCTTAGAGAAAATAGAGTGGAGAGGAAGGTTGTAAGCCAATGTCTACATGGGCAACATCTAATATAAGGTAAAGGTAAGTAATCGTGCAGTGAAGGGATATGATGGGGGTATAGGGATATTATTGGGTTGGGCAGTGCAGGCTTGACAGGGGCTAGGGTTGGGAGGATTGGTCAGATGGTCCTTGGAAGTGAGGGGAAGTTTAGAGGAAGGGGCAGGTGAACATGGGGGATTGGTGGGTATGTGGGTGAAACTATAATGTTGAGAAAAATCTTTTGACACTGTAATAAGGAAATATTACTGGTTTCGGGTGTTGGATCAGGGGCATTCAGCAGAGGGTGCACCTGGGGCAAGCATCTAGGGAGTATGTGGGTACTCATCTTTTCATAGTGTCAAAATGTCAAAAAATTTCCTATAATATTTTTAATTTATCTAATATCTCAATTTTTTACTTTTAGTTTTCTAAATTATTATGTATTTTTTTCTAATGCTTAAACCTATCATTACTATCTCATTTTCCTATTAATTGAATTTGGCGATATGTTAGGCTTCATTTTGAGCAAGTTTTGTATCACAGAGGGGTTCATCTATGGTAAGGGAGGAGCATTGGTGTGGGGTGTCATTGATGCTTGATACATGGGAGGGAGTTAATCTGGGCATGCATATAGGGTTTATAGATGTGTTTGGATATTCCTTGGGTATTGACACAGTGGGTAGAGGTTCACATGACAATTGAGTGAATGCTGGGTTCCCGTCCTGGGTAGCTCTGCCTCATTCCCAAGTGGAAAAGCAACAATCCCCAAGTGCAAGGGCAAAGACCAGTGAAAAATGATGGTCCAATTATGGGACCTTGATGCTGATGGATATGCTTATAAACCTCTTGCACTAGAAATTTTGATTTGGTCTAGTGTTGCTGTGTGCCTAAGAGGCTCTCAGCCTCCATGTTGCTCAAATATGGCCATTCTCTAAGCCAAACAGCATATAAATGCATTACCTTCCTCCCAGTGTGGGACATGACCCCTGGGAATGAGCCTCCCTGGTGCCAAGCAATTACTACCAAGAATCAATCAACTGGTGATGTAACTAGAAAAATACCTGGAATAAAAATGGAAATGGTAAAGACAAGTGAGTTTATATGGCTGTCTTCAAAATGAGTTGGGAGGCCATCAGAGGGGTCATGTTTATACACATCTCAGCAGGATCTCGGAGATAGCCAAAGTAGATACAACCCCAGATATCAGTGCTCCTGATGGCTACAGAGACACCCAGGTCCTATAGTCATGGCAGATGGCTCTGGAGTTTGGTACCTTGCCAGAGGGCCCTACTTTGGAATTTGTGCTCCTGAGTGTGATGGAGATGGACTCAGATATGACTTCTCTACACATGCCTATTCTGTCACTTTTACTGAACCTGTGGTTGGTGCTGGGGTTGGTGTATGCTCAGGAGACTTGAATCTCTGGACTGTCCATGTGTCAGCTGGGCCCTGAGTCTTAGCAGAATTGCAACACCTACTCTCCAGGTCATTAGACATACCCAGGGCAGATAACAGGGAGGTGATGATGGTCAACCACCAAACCAGGGAACTGAGAGAGTCTATAGCTGCAAGCAGGAGAATTCCATCCATCAGCCATGTGGGATCTAAGCCCCCTCTCAATTTAGAGGTGAAGTGGACATCACCAACCCAGGGTCCTCAGGATGGAGGAATGAAATGTGGATTAGAGTGAACTTACTGGTATTGTACTATAGAATTATTGTGACTCTAGTAATGGAAGAAATTATATCATTGGTGTGGAGACAGTGGCCATGGGAGTTCCTGAAGGCAGGGAGAAGGAAAAAGAAGTGTGATATTGGGCCTTTGGGGGACTTGGTGTTGCCCTGAATGATATTGCAGGGACAGGCACAGAGCATTATATATCTTGCCATAAGACACTGAATGTAAACTACAGAGTGTAAATTACAACATAAAGTATAATCCATGCTGTGTAGCAATGCTCCAAAAAGTACTCATCAAATGCAATGACTGTACCATACTAATGAAAGAAGTTGTCAATGTGGGAGGAGTGTGATGTGGGGAATGGGGTATATGGGAACCTCATATTTTTTATTGTAACATTTTGTGTGATTTAGGTATTTTTTAAAGAGATAATAAAATAAAATACAATAAATCTCAACAGAGTTGCAACACCTACTCTCCTGTTCATTGGACTTACCCAAAAAACAAGGAGATGATGATGGACAATGACCATCCCAAGGAACAAAGGGTGTCTGCCACTACAAGCAAGACAGTCCATTCATCTACCCCAGGGGATCTAAGCCACTTCTCAATTTGAGGTGGAGTGGGCATCAGCATCCCAGAATCTTCAGGATTTGGGGATGAATGAAGGACTTAGAGTAGAATGGCTGGTATTCTACTATAGACCTAATGTGATTCTAGCAATGGAAGAACTCATATAATTGATATGGAGACAGTGGTTTCCTTCTTATGATAAATCTGATTTGATTATAATGTACTTTTCAATAAACTGCTGACTTTGGCAAGCTAAAAATAAAATAATGTACTTTATGGGATCTCTGTGTATTATGCATGATTTTTCTGTAAAAACAATTTTTCTAATAAAAACATTTGAGAGAATCAACAGAAAAAATGTCTATTTCGTTCAAATTAGACTACAGCATTTCAGTTGTGACTAAGAAGTCCACAGCAATTTAATGTCATGCTAGATCATTTTAAAGGAATCTTATGTGATCTGGAGTAAATTATTACAAAATTCTTATAAGATCTTTCAAAATTCATTGAGAAAAGATAATACCTTTTTATCCCCAAATTCCTTGAGGTCAGGAAACATACTTTGTACAAAGGGTGACTTGAAAAAAACTGCTTTGCCTACTTACTCACTTATGAAAATAACTTTTATTTTTATGTTCATTTATTGATCACTATTTGCATCATTCATACCTGAAAATGTCAGGCATTCATTAAATATATTTTATTAAACGAGTCATTGAGAAAAACTAACAATACTACCTTCTGTTCTCAGAATACTTGATGTAGACTGTGCCATACACACTTAATTCTTAAGTTCTCATAGTTCACTTTAATTATGGAATTGTATTTGAGATAAAAAGAAATAATCCATGGGAAGCAGATGTGGCTCAAGTAAATGGGCTCCCATCTACCATATAAGAGGTCCACAGTTCATTACCCAAGGCCTCCTGGTGAAGGCAAACTGGCCCAAACAGAGTGCCAGCCCATGCAGAGTGCCACCCTGTGCAGGAGTGCTGCCCCACACAGGAGTGCTGGTCAACATGGAGAGCTGATGCAGCAAGATGATGCAACAAAAAGAGACACAGGGGGCGGCAGACTTGGCCCAGAGGTTAGGGCATCCGTCTACCACATGGGAGGTCCATGGTTCAAACCCTGGGTCTCCTTGACCTGTGTGGAACTGGCCCATGCACAGTGCTGATGCACACAAGGAGTGCCGTGCCACACAGGGGTGTCCCCATGTAGGGGAACCCCACGTGCAAGGAGTGTGCCCCATAAGGAGAGCTGCCCAGTGTGAAAGAAAGTGCAACTTGTCTAAGAATGGTGCCGCCCACATGGAGAGCTGACACAAGATGATGCAACAAAAAGAAACACAGATTCCCATGCCACTGACAACAACAGAAGCGGACAAAGAAGGAGACAGCAGAAAATAGACACAGGGAACAGACAACCAGGGTGGGGCAGGGGGAAGGGGAAATAAATAAATAAATAAATAAATAAATAAATAAGTAAGTAAGTAAATAAATAAGTAAGTAAATAAATAAATAAATAAATATCTTTAAAAAAAGAGAGAGAGAGACACAGAGGAGAGACAATAAGAGACTTAGCAGACCAGGGAGCTGAAATGGTGCAAGAGAATGACTGCCTCTCTCCCACTCCAAATGTGCCAGGATCAGTTTCCACAGCTGCCTAAATGAGAACACAAGCAAAGAAGAACACACAATGAATGGACACAGAAAGCAGACAATGGAGGGAGGGGGGAGAAATAAATAAATAAATCTCAAAAAAAGAAATAATCCAATGCAATTCTTGAAAACAAGCGAAATATTCAGGTCTCTAATAATGGCTACATTTACCTTCATCAAGAGACACAATAGACAATTTTATTGTTTGTAATAAGCCTTCTTCCATAAGGATTTGATGTGGCTTATAGAAATATATGAATTTCAAAAGCAAAGAAATGCATGATTGAAACAGTAGAAGGTAAAGGAACTTATAGGGAAAGAGATAAAAGTAAAGCTTGCACCCAAATAAGTGTGATCTAGGGTCTTATAAAATGACTACAAGTGAGACTAGAGAATTTTTCCAAACTCCACTTAGAGGGGTTAAATATTAATAGTGTGTATTACAAAACCAAAATCTTTTTACAATATTCTTTCCCAATAAAATATTAGGAAGATGAGGTTATATGTAACTGCTGTTTTCAATCACTAATGTTAAAATACAGTGCAAGATTCTCTCTAACAGTAATGGAGAAACCTGGATTTTCTATTTCCCAATCCACTTACATAGATGGTATGAATAGTACAATTATAATATTCTCCCATCATTTGTAACAGAGGTACCACACTACACTAACGCAAAATGTTAAAAATAGAGGCAGATATAAGGGAACACTGTATTTTCTGCATGGTCTACCTGTAAACCTACAACTTCTTTAATTAAAAAGAAAAAAAAGAAAATAAAGCATGGTATGGAAGCAGCTACATGAAAATCTAGGGATAGGAAATGAACTACTGTGTCCCGTTCAGCTTTTCATCTTTAATGCCTAACACTGCTGTCATCTTTCTCTTTATAAACATTCATTGATGAATGAATAAATGAGGGCAAGAATGAATGAAATAATAGAGAAATGAAAAAGAAAGATCTGGAGATCCTGCTGACTTCTTAAGCTTTGGTATCACTGTAGAACAATATCTGCTGAGTGTACTGATAGCTGTTTCAATTTTTTAAAATTATTTATTTATTTTTAAAAATTACATTAAAAAAATATGAGGTCCCATTCAACCCCTCACTCCCCCCACAGCAACACTCTCTCCCATCATCGTGACACATCCATTGCACCTGGTAAGTACATCTCTGAACATCACTGCACCCCGTAAATCAATGGTCCACATCATAGCCCACACTCTCCCACGTTCCATCCAGTGGGCCCTGGGGGGATCTACAATGTCCCGTACTTGTCCGTGAAGCACCACCCAGGACAACTCCACGTCCCGAAACTGCCTCCACATCTCATCTCTTCCTCCCATTCCCCAAACCCAGCAGCCACCATGGCTACCCTTCCCACACACATTCCACATTTTCTCTGTGGACATTGGATTGGTTGTGTCCATTGCACATCTATGTCAAGTGGGGGCTTAGATTCCACATGGATACTGGATGCACTCCTCCTGCTTTCAGTTGTAGACACTCTAGGCTCCATGGTGTGGTGGTTGACCTTCTTCAACTCGATGTTAGCTGAGTGGGGTAAGTCCAATAAATCAAAGTGTAGGAGCTGAAGTCTGTTGAGGCTCTGGGCCTGGGTGTCATATTATCAGTCTAGAAATTCAAATCCCCTAAATGTATCTTAAACCCCAGCACCAACTACAATTCCAATAAAGTAGCATGCAAGTCTTGTGAAAAGAGATCCCCTCTGAGTCCAATTCCATCACACAGAAACACCAGCTCCAAAGAAGGGCCATCTGCCATGGCAGTGAACCCCATCTGCCATGACCATAGAACCCATGGGTCTCTTTATCCCTCAAAAGAACCAATACCTGGGGTTGTATCTACTTTATCTGTCTCTTAGACTCTGCTCATTTGTGCATAAGGGCATTCCTTCTGACAACCTCCAGACTCTTTTTTAGAGACTTATAGCCTTGTAATCTCATGTCTCCTTTCCATTTCCCCCTTACATTAGGTCAAACAGCATTTTGAAGTCATGTTATTATATGTAGACAGGGATATTCTGCTGATCCGTATT
Source organism: Dasypus novemcinctus (assembly GCF_030445035.2). Lineage (NCBI taxonomy): Eukaryota > Metazoa > Chordata > Mammalia > Cingulata > Dasypodidae > Dasypus > Dasypus novemcinctus. The sequence goes on from NC_080673.1 coordinate 888,593, forward strand.
GAACCTTTAATTCAAGGTCATTTTCTAGTTGCATCTTCAGCTGGTATGTGGTAGGTGATCCCTCGGTGCCAGGGAAGCTCATCCCCGGGTGTCATGTCCCTCGCTGGGGGGAATGCACTGCATCTACATGCTGAGTTTGGCTGTGAGAGTGGCCACATTTGAGTAACATGAAGGCTGTCAGGAGGAAACTCCCAGGCACAGTGCTCCTCTAGGCCTTGTTCTTATTGCATGTGTATAGGCTCAAAAGCCATTAGTATCAGGAGCCCACTGTTGGGCCCTCCTTCCTTCCCGGTTCTTGCTGTTGCCCCTGGGGGACTGCCGCTTCTCCCCCATGGTCCATGACAGTGACCCCCTGGCCAGGGGCCCAGTACCCCCCCAGCTGTTGTTTTTGTTTCCACTATGAGTATATCTAGACATTACTATATACCCTGGGCACATGCCCTGTATAACTCCCTGTCAACCATATATAGCCTGTCAATAACATCCTATATCAGTATTCCTCCGCTGCCATTGTTGAACCACTCTGTGATCCAAAACTTCCTGTAAAGTGAATCCCAACATAATGTCAGCTTCACAAGAGTCTTAGATCACTGAAATTCATATATACAATATACAGTACTTCCCCAGATCCACCATAATACCTTTTCCCTTCCACAGCGATAATCTTTTAACTTATTCATATCATATTTCCTGAAACTGATGTACAGATTCCAAGACAATAGCTTTCAAACAAGGTGACATCTGTGCTTACTATGTGGTCCATACTTTAGGTTGTACAGTTTTCTAAATTTTTTAGTTATCCTATGTTTTGCCTTATGGTTTACATTATTAGTCTGTCATCCCCTATATGTTTTTGGTGTAATATTACATGTTTTATATTCATCCTCGTGTACTCTCACAAAACTCCTCTCTTGCCCCCATATTTACCTTGGTTCCATCCAGTCCACATCCATTTTCCCCTCCCCTTGGGGCCCACAACACCAGCCAGTCTCCATTTCCCAAGCAGTATTCAGGGCCTGACTTTCTCAACTGCCCTAATGCCCTGGGAGCCATCCTTTCTCACGAGAGATACAGTTCTCTCTATTTGACAGCATTAGTCCTCCCCAGGATGTGGGTCCACCCCAACTCTCACTTCTTGGGTCTCTTCCCAATGGTACAACCCACCTTGGCAAAATGAGCCTTCAGCTATTCCCCCGGAGTCCGTCCCGCATCGGACCATACCCCCTGAACATCCTAAACAGGTAACCCTCCTACTTATACTTTGATACGATTTTCTCAATATTTTGTTCTCAATGAACACCTGACACTCTCCCATGTTCATATGTTGCCCCTCCCTCCCCCCAATTTTTGGACAATATTTCCCCTCTGCCCATCCCCAGCCCCCCTCAAACCCACAAAGCCCCATCCGAAGGCAACCCCTTGCCCCCATTTTGTCCCTTCTTTGTGCTCATACTTACCGCCAGCTCATCACAGATTCCACCCCTGCAGACATTAACTCATATCCTTCCTCCACCCCCCGATTTCCTGTAAGCCTCTTTTCCAGACTCTAGCTCTCTGAGGCAGTTTGCTTATTTCATATCATTGAGGTCATGTAGTAACTGTCCTTCAATGCCTGGGTTGCTTCACTCAACATAAGATTCTCAAGGTTCATCCATTTTACCTTCCCTCATACCCTAGCCCTCCCAAAAATAGCAGTGGTCATTTATATAAACACAGCCCCTATTCCAGGTGCTTTTCATTTATCTCATTTAGTCTTCTACAAACCCTTCAAATGTGGAATGTTACTGAAGCAAATAGGCATAAGTTTGGTATTTTATATTTTTGTATAATTTCTTTGCCTAACCACAATCTAGATTTAATCAGGATTCAGAGCTAATCAGGCCCTAGAAAACAAATTCACCCTAAGCAAAGCCTCAAGCTTGATAAATATTTGAAACCAGAATGCCAATTTATTAATTTTCCACAAAAAATTACTTTTAAGCAGTCAAGCAGATAGAGCTTGACTTGACTAAACAGTAAAGATTCTCCTAGTATGAAAATGAAATAAGAAACTATATTTTGGACAAAAGTTCTGGCTAATTAATTTATTTCTCCAGGCTTTCTATAGAGAGAGTTTTCATTAATTATTTGTCCAATTTTTCATATGAATTCTGGAAGAAATAAAATTATTCTATGGGGGGTGACTTAGGTACTTGAATGAGTGATGGCTGCAGTCAGTTCAAGAGCTTATTCTTTTGTTACAGTGTATTTATAGATTCAAGTTAAAAGCCTTTGTCAACACAAAGCAACTCTCATCTATTCCTAAATTCCTAATTTTTGAATATTTTTTCAGTCTTGGTTTGGTCAGTAAAACAGAATGACTCTGAATATTATTGAATACAGGTGTTTAATAAAGGAAACAGGTCGTACTTGAACATAACAAGAGCTGGATGAGTGAAGGTCAGGAAGAGTGACAGAAAGTCAAGGAAGGGAAGCAGACTTGGCCCAGTGGATAGGGCATCCGTCTACCACATGGGAGGTCTGCAGTTCAAACCCCGGGCCTCCTTGACCCATGTGGAGCTGGCCCACATACAGTGCTGATGCAAGCAAGGAGTGCCATGCCATGCTGGGGTGTCCCCCACATAGGGGAGCCCCACATGAAAGGAGTGCACCCCATAAGGAGAGCCACCCAGCACAAAAGGAAGTGCAGCCTGCCCAGGAATGGTGCCGCACAACAGAGAATTGTTGCAGCAAGATGACACAACAAAAAGAAACACAGATTCCTGGTGCCACTGACAACAACAAAAGCAGACAAAAAGGACACACAGTGAATGGACACAGAGAACAGACAACTGGGGCACAGGTGGGGGGAAGGGTAGAAAAATAAATAAAATAAATCTTAAAAAAGAAAAAAGTCAAGGAAACAGTCATTGATGACTTCAGCTTGATCCAAGTTTTTCTGGACATTGCTGCAATTGTCAAGCCCCTGGGAAAGGTCAAGGCCTTGGTCTGCAGCAGCTAAGCAGGGACTTGTGGAGAAATCTGTGAAGGCTTTTCATCTGGTTGCCACAGCCACCCTGGAATGATGACTTCTCCACTAACCAGTTCACTTTCCAAATACTGTGTAAGTTCCTCTCATTGGCAAACTTTAGCCTGAAACTATACAGAGAAGAATCTTCTGGAAAATGAATTTCCCAGTGCAGAGGAGACCATAGAAAAGGATGGTTGTAATGCAAAGCTGATAGCTGACAATCTGGCACAATGGTAAATTAATTTTTCTGGTTATATTGAGATGGTTGCATGGAATCTTTCTTTTTATTCACTCAATATGGGAGTTACATTACTATATCTTTTTGATGTGGAATGTCCTTAAACTCCTATAATACATCCTATTTAGTCATTTTTACTCTTTTTACTTTTTAATTTTCTTTTTTTAAAGTTAATAGATGACATAAAATGTTACATTAAAAAACATAAAAGGGAAGCAGACTTGGCCCAGTGGTTAGGGCATCTGTCTACCACATGGGAGGTCTGCTGTTCAAACCCTGGGCCTCCTTGACCTGTGTGGAGCTGGCCCATGCACAGTGCTGATGCACATGAGTGCCATGTCATGCAGGGGTGTCCCCCACATAGGGAAGCTCCATGCACAAGGAGTGTGCCCCATAAGGAAAGCCACCCAGTGTGAAAGAAAGTGCAGTCTGCCTAAGAATGACACTGCCCACATGGAGAGCTGACACAACAGGATGACACAACAAAAAAAGAAACACAGATTCCTGGTGCAGCTGACAACAACAGAAGCAGACAAAGAAGAAGACACAGCAAATACATACAGAGAACAGACAACCTGGGTGGGGGGAGAAGGGGAGAGAAATAAATAATCTCTAAAAAAAAACATGAGGTTCCCATAAGCCCCAATCCCCACCACCCCACCCCCATCATTTTAAAATTGTATTCTTTGAAGATACATAGATCATAAAAATGTTACATTAAAAAATATAACAGGTTCCCATATACCCCACACCCCTCTACCCCACTCCTCCATCAACAACCTTTTTCATCAGTATGGCACATTCATTGCGTTTGATGAATACATTTTGGAGCACTGCTGCACCACATGGATAATAGTTACATTGAAGTTTATAATCTCCCCCCAGTACATTCAGTGTGTTATGGCAGGATATATAGTTTTACTGTTTTTAAATACACTTTGAAATCCAAGTAGATGAAAAAATTCAAACTAAACTATGAAATATATTTACCATACAGATACTCTTTGAAAGAAATCTGAGGTGAAGTACTCCACTGAGAAAGGAAATTAATTTATGGTAAAGTTTTGTGCTATGGGATGTAAGAATAAATAAAGGGTTTAATAATGATCATTTTCAAAATTAGCAATAGCAAAAGTGTTTAGCCATGGAAATCTGCATTTAATATTCCAGACAATTTTGATTCATAAATATTAGTATGTATTTATTTTTTAAAATGTTTATTATTTATCAAGCATTCACTGACCTACAGATATTAATTCATTTAGGTATGTAATATTATTATTTCCAATTTATAGATGAGAAAACTGAGATATAGAGAGTTAATTCATTTGAGATCATAATTCTAACAGCTGTGGATCGAGGGATTATTCCCAAGCAGTAAGTTCCTGGTAGTGCTATTAACTACTATATTATGTGTCTCAATGGCAAAGTTTGGTGGAGGGAGAATGGAGAGAGACCAGAGGAAGATACAAACAAAACATAATTCTTTTTTTGTTCAAAAGGAAAATGTGGATGTTGATAAGGAATGAATACTGCTGGAAAACAATGTTAGGCATTGTTCTTTTGCTCTTTAGATCAGATGCTTATAGTCATGACAAGACTGAATTTGACCATCCTGCAACCCCTGAAATTACAAATTATATTTCCAGCCAACCACGGGTACTAACTTGTTGTGGTTATGATTCCAAATTTGGAGCTTACACATGCTGATGGGCCCACCAGGGACTATGTGATTACTCCTGGCCTAGTGAACTGTGGTGACAGGGTTATGAGTATAAACATGTCTGATGGTGATCAACCTTAACTGGACTGGAGGTAAGTTCTCAAAAAAAAGGGTAATTGTAACTTGGGCAGAAATCCCAAAAGGTTTTACTAAGGTAGCCAAAGCCTAGATATATTATAGGGCCCTCCAATCCCCTCCTGGACTTTAAGTTCTTTGAAATTGGAACTACATCTTATTTATCTTCCTTCTTCCCCCCAGTGCTCAGTGTAGTACCTTGAAAGAGATAAACTTACGACAGTCATAACTAGTACCAAATTTCAGAAGATTGGAGGGTCTTCCTGCTCTCTACTGAAATCCTGGAGTGATCCCCAATCTAGCCTTCTTTGGCCCTGTCCTATGAGGTTGTCACAAGCTTCTCTTCTTTAAGAAGGAAAGAGCCACCAAGTATTGATCACACTCCTCTGTGTCCCTGGGATCTTGGCCTCTGAGGTCTTCACTTGCTTATTACTTGTTCCTGTGTGCCTTGTCATTGTTAACTAGAGCACACAATCCTTGGCACTGTCTCTCAGCAATCCTTTGAGGCCTGAGATAAAAATACCTTCCCACAGAAGAAAGTTACATTCTTCTCTCAGTTGCCTGAAAGTACCCAAATCCTAATACCATTTAATTAAACATACTTGATTGAGGATTTACCAGCACATGTGTGGCCTGCATGAAAACACACATGAGGGTCTTATGATGGCTCAGATTTTCATGTAATATTTCTTTGTTCCTTTTGCTAGCATGATCATTTAATACTGGCTAGTTTTCTCACTGTCATTTTCTACAAAAGGGGTTTATTTCTCATGAGCTTGTGGGACAGTTAAGTTCATGTGTCAACATGGCTACATTACAATGTCCAGTTGTTTGGTCAAACAAGCTCTGGCCTGATTGTTACTGTGTGGATATTTCCTGAGAGATTTACACATATTGTCAGTGGATTGCATCTATAGCTGATTACATCTACAACCAAGAAAGAAGACTGCCCTCAGCATAAGGGGAGTCTCCTCATCAATCAGTTGGAGGTCTAAGAACCAGAACTAAGGATTTCAGAAGTCAAAAAGAAGACTTTATCTCTGCTTCAGCCAGCCAGCTTCACCTGGAGAATTTCACTTCAACTTCATTGTGGTTTCCAACTTGCAGCCTGTCCTATGGAATTGCAACTTGTTGACACTCTCCACAGGCACACGTGCCAATTCCTATAATAAATCCTTTAGTTATGTCACACACATGTGCATGTATATATAGACATACATTCATACATATATATGTAGGTATGTATGTGTATATGAATTATTCCTGCCAGATCTGTTTCTCTGGAGAATCTTGATGAATACAGATTGTAGTACTGAGAGTGGAATGCTGCTCTAACAAACATCTAAGTATGTGGAACAGGCTTGGAAATTAGTTAATGAGTAAAGCTGGAAGAATCTGAGGTGCTTGATAAGAAGACCAAGTTGCTTTGCAGTCTGTCAGTAGAAATATGGATGTTAAAGATAATTCCATTGAGAACTTAGAAAGAAATGATGAATGTGGTTCTTGTTATAACACAGCAGATAACTTGCTGAAATTGTGTTCTCATGTTCAATGGAAGGCAGAACTTACAGGCAATGAACCTGGATGTTTAGCTGAAGAGATTTTCAAGCTAAGTGTGGAAGCTACAGACTTGTTTCTCCTTGTAACTTACAGTAAAATGAGAGCAGAAAGGGATAAAATGAGAACTGATTTCTTACACTCATAGGAACCAGCAACTGATAATGTGGAAAATTCTCATTCTATCCAGATAGTGTTCTCTGAGACCAGGACCAAAAGTGACTCTATCAGGGTCCCCCATGAACTATTGAGAGTGCATTCCCAGAGAATGGGACTCCTGATGAGGGTATGGTTAGGAAATCCTTTGCTAAAGAGGCTGTGGGTGAGCATGGGTCCAGTCAGCATTGGGGTGGCACCAATGCTTGGAGAAACTGGAGCACACACAGCAGTGCTCAGGCAGAGTGAGATTGCCACTGCTGTCCTCAGACTCAGTGTGACCTGGGCTCCAGCGCTGGGGAGAGCATGGCTGCTCTCACAAGCTCTTGGAAAGGGTGGGGCTGCCCCTCCAGCAGGCTCAGAGGACAAAGCCTCAATCCAGAGATGACCTTGAAATCTAATGAAGTTTGCTCTGCTGGGCTTTGGTCCTGCTTGGAACCTGTGACCCCCTTTTCCTTCCAGTTTCTTGTTACAGAATAAGCATGCCTATCCTCTGCATGTTCTACCATTGTGCTTTGGAAGCACATAACTTATTTTCCAGGTTTCTCAGGTCCACAGATGGAGAGGGATTTTGCCCCAGGAGAGATCACAGCCATAACTGATTTTGATGTGATGTTGAACTTGAGTTATTTTTAATCTTCACAGAATATCTGCTTCCACTTTGAAGTTTTCTTTCTTTTAGGACCACTTTTGTTTGTTTGTCTCTGTACCTATCTATTTTTTAGGAGATCAACAATACTTTTAAAATGTGATTCTGAAAACATTTTACTCCAGCATTTTAAATTGTTTTCATTTTAAGAGAGGGTACATACCACTGCAAATAGAAGTATAATATTGTTGTTTAAATGAAGACTTTTATTTAAGGAAACTTGATTCGAGAAAGTTTCATTTTTCTAAAACTGGTGTAATCAGGCCTCCTTCAGAGTGTCTTACAGGATGGGTATGGGCAAACACAGTTTGTGAATGCTTTTTATGTTTCCCCCTAAGACAACTCTAAATCAACATATTTTTAGTAGAAACTTTCTGAACTGACTCCTTGTAGAATTTGAGAGAGGTTCAATTATTTGCATATAGAGAGGCCAGGACTCAGGAATGATTTTGAGAAGAAAAATGGTTTATTGATGCAGCAGGCCAGACTTGGGAGCTTTCTGTTTCAATCCCGAGCACTGAACAAGATTTTTGAATCCCTTTTATACAGAGAGGAAAGGCCAAATTGTCCTTTTGTTTCAGTTCTCAATAGGCTTGAATTAGCATATATCTTCCACATCCTAGGTAAGCTTTTAGCATGGACTTCAGACATTCTAGATAAGCTTTTAGCACATTTTGTTTGCATTTCCCTGAATATTTAAAGTTTATAGACTTTGCATTGTTAAACTGTTTCCTGGGACTGGAGTCGTTGCCATGGTTACCAAGGCAGGACTGCAGCCTCTTACAGTTCCACACCCACAAGTCAGGAGAGACAGTTTAGGTTAAGGTTATTTCTGAAGAGACAAAGAGCCCTTCCACCCATAGCCCACATCCACTTGACATTTTTATAATATGTTTATGCTAGAGAGTGCTGAATGATTAAGGAACTCAAGAGAGAAAGGCATACAGTTACCTCTACTTCCAACAGAAAAACTGAATTCAGTTCTTACTTTTTCGTTGGTTTTCTGAAAATGTACCTCCATATAGAGCCATCCCTTAATGTTTCCTCTGTGTAACACTGTTATCTACATGAGAGGAATATCTCACAGATGGGATTCACATATAATAAATAACTAAAGAACCTTTTACTAAGAAAGCTTTTCCAAAGGCCAAACTGTGGCAATATTTATATGATTGGAAGAAAACCTTGGGAATATTTTTAAAAGGTTGAATATACAAAAGTTGATAAATCTAATTGCAATTGTGAAATGCTCCCAGTGGTAGCTCTAGAAATAGAACTTCCATCTCCTTTCCTGCCTTCTTACCTTTATCCCTCTAGTCTTGAGAATTTGCTTCCACCTTTAGAAACCCACCCTAATGTCATTGTATTCATCCCTGTCTTTTGAATAATGACTAGAAAGCACACCAAAGGCTTTTAAAGAGGTTGGGGTCACATTGGGCAGCATAAATGGAGAGATTCAGAGATGTGAGGTTCCAAAGAGGGAGGAAGTTTAAAGGATAAACTACCCAAGACTAACTGATAAAACTCATTTAATTACATCAATCAGTTTAAGGAGATTAATATCTCAGAATAAGGTTCTAGTCAGAACCTGTGGCTATCCTCCTTTTCTCTACTTTCCTTAGTGCAAAGAAACACAGAGTCATGAAAATATAATGTGGAAAGTGATCCTAGATACTCAAAAGAGAGAAAAAATATTCTTTTGCTGCCATAGTAATGAATAGGATGTAGGAGGAAAATGGGTGGATTCATAATTCCTACTCTTCTAAGGTCTTCAATAAGTCAATTCTAAAGTTTAGTATCTGCTATTTGTATCATCACCTCACTGATTTCAGTTTTGTCACTCAGGAATAGGTCCAACAGCATATAAAAGAAAACTATACTTGAAGTAGCTTAAAAAACAGATTTTTAAAATTTTAATTTTTTTCTCACACAATGGGGAATTTGAAAGTTGGTAATCCAAACCTGGTGCATCAGCACAACAGTCCCATTAGTGCCCCTGGCTTACAGTATAACACAATAGGGCATAACTCCTGTTCTCATGCCACAAGATGTCTCTTCCCAAACTCCCCTGGCATCACAACTATGGCAGAGGAAAGTCAGCTGAGACTGTGTCTGTTTTACAGAGCATTCTTAGAAGCTCCACCTAATGGGGTCCACTGATATGTATGGCCAGCCCTGTGTCAATTGCTACCTCTATCTACAGAAGAATTTTAAAATGCAGTTTTCAAGTGTTCAGATTGCTATCTCAGGGAAAATAGTATTTCTTGTAAGGGATAAAGAGAGATTGGATTTCCAGTAGCTAATTGAGTACAGTGCTCTATATGGCATAAAACTTCATTATCTGCACTGTGACACTAATAGTATCATGTGTTACTTGGCCAAAAATTTAAGATTCCCACATTGCAGGATGGTATTTCTCTACCTCCTTGAAATTAGATGTGGATCATGCTTCTTAATTTGGCCAGTAACATTGAAATAAGTGATATAGATCATTCCCTGGAAAAACTAAGAGCAAGTGTTGAATTTTCCACTCTGGAATGGATCTAGTGATATTCCCAAAGGTTGCTGCTTCACCAGCCTGGGGCCTGAATGATGGCAATAAGTTGAAGCCCTCTGCTAACTCATGACAGACACATAACATACAGTAAGCCACAGAAGTTTGGGGTTATTTGCTACTACAGCATTATCTAGCCTACCACTACAGTTGTCTTCTAGCACTAGCTTCTATAGAGTGTCTGGTTATTTCTATTTCCTTATCATATTTTTATTACCTGTTTTAAAGATACATAAATTAGACAAAATGTTACACTAAAAAATATAAGAGGTTCCCATATATCCCACTCCCCATACCCCCTACATCAACAACTTCTTTCATTAGTGTGGTACTTTCATTGTATTTGATGAGCACATTTTGGAACATTGACACACAGCATGGATTATAGTTTACAGTGTAGTTTACCCTCTCTCCCAGTCCATTCAGTGGGTTATGACAGGATATATAATGTCCAGCATCTGTCCTTGAGTTGCAACTCTTACTCTCTGGTTCTTTGGACTTATCCAGGCCAGCTAAAAAGGAGGTGAGGATGGCCAACCATTACACCAGGGAATCAAGAGAGTCTACTACAGCTGCAAGCAGGAGAATTCCATCCATCAGCCATGTGGGATCTAAGCCCCCACTCAATTTAGAGGTGGGGTGGACATCACCATCCCAGGATCCTCAGGATGAAGGAATAAAATATGGATTACAGTGGACTTACTGGTATTCTACTATAGAATTATTGTGACTCTAGCAATGGAAGAAATTATATCATTAGTGTGGAAACAGTGGCCATGGGAGTTGTTGAAGGCAGGGAGAGGGAAAAAGAGGTGTAATATTGGGGCATTTTCAGGACTTGGAGTTGTCCTTATATTTTTAATCATATTTTTCCTTATGCCTCCTGTTTCCTTTTCCTTTATCTTTCCTTTCATTAAATTTCCCCTGCTTTTCTCCCTTATCTCTTTCCAACCGAATAGAACCTGTGAAAATATATAGCTCCATCATTAGCACTGAGGTAAATAAAAGTTACTTCCTCTGAGCTATGGACTAAGATAGCATAAGCTATAGCAGTTCTACCTTTCCTCTACTTAGCACATGTTGAAGCTGTAAATTTAACCAGCCAAGTGCTCTGTCCAGTTTCTGAAATTGTTCTCCATTTCTTTTCTAATTTTCTGGTAAGATTGAAGGTTGGCACATAAAGAAGTCACTACTGTATAATTTTGTTACTAGATTAAATCTGATGATTGCTGAGCAAATAAAAAATGGTTTTAATTTAAATTTCTACTATACAAGCCAAGAACACAAAGGATAAATAGGGAAGTGGATGACAGATCACAGGATGTATGAACTGAAGTCTAATTGAAATGACATAAAAGATCATGCTTCTTGAAACTTCACACGTTCTATGTACGGTAGGCTGAATTAGCTATATACTGCTATATTTAGAGGTCATGATTATGATAGGGTTTTTTTCTTCTTTATTTTCTTTTAAATGTTACATTAAAAAAATATGAGGTCCCCATGTACCCCCCCACCCCACCCATATCAACAACCTCTTCCATCATCGCGGCACATCCACTGCACCTGGTGAATACATTCTGGAGCACCACTGCACCACATGGACAGTACAGATAAGCAACATATTCCACAGCTAAGAAAGTTTTATGATGATTACAGCCAACAGACAAGACAAAAAGCATCTAAATGTGTTTTGCTTGAGGGATAATATATTGTGTAGTAATTAAGTCACGATGAACAGATTTATAATGAGTATATTAAGTGCACTTTAAAAGGAGAGGGTATGAAAGACTTAGAAATAATTTTTGTTAATTTAATTTTTAACTCAGGGAGTGTGCTGAAATGAAGATGAAGAGTTAAAGCTCCTGTTTCTACCACACTCTAATGCTTTAGGATCCTCATTAATGAGTCATAATCTTTTCTCTATCTTGGTAACATTCTCAGTAAAATTGAGAAAACAAAGCACATTCATTCCCTTGGGGCAACATAACATTGTTGTTGGTTTTTGCTTTTTCTCTCTTAACTCTGGGTTAATGACCCATAGAAAAAATGTGCATAATTTCATTAAAAATATTCAGAAGTTTCACCATTTGTAGTAGACATTAATTGTTTTTGCTTTTTTAGTTTTTTATTTTTGTCAAATTCCCATCTTCCTCCTGGGAGCTACCCCTTTTTCTATGTGGTTCTTCTGGGATAATTCATCCCTGTACTCCAGAGATAATATATCATGAATTATGAATTATTTCATGTGATCTGCTAATATTTTGTTAAGGACTTTTGCATCTATTGACATCATGTATATCAGTGTGGTATATACTTTTTTGTAACACACTTATCAGAATTTATTATTAGCATTATATTTGCCTCATGAAATGACTTGGGCAATGATCCTTCTTTCTCCTTCTTTCTCTAAATCATTTATGTAAGATTGGCACTATTTCCTGATTGGATATTTTTGATAAAACATACCAGTGAAATTAGCCAGGCCTGGAGTTTTCTTTTTGGGAATCTTCATGCAAATTTTAATTTCTTTAATAGGTATAGGGTTGTTCTTTCCTGTGTTGATTTGATAAATTGTATTGTCAAAAATTTGTCCATTTCAAGTTGTCAAAATTATTGGCATAGAATTGTTCATAGTATTATCTTATTATCACTTTAAAGGCTTTGTTTATTGCCACATCATCCTAATATTTAAACTAAGATCTTAATGGTATCTCCAGGCTATGATAATTTCTCCTGTTCTTTATTTCATTTTATGAGCAATCTGGAAGAGTTCTTATCTACTGCCATAACATCAACTATTTTTCATATTAGAAGTGCCAATTCTGGGTGGTCATGAGAATTACTTGACTGTTTTTAATAAATACTATATCCTGATTTCCTCACCAGAAATATTGCATCAGTCTCTCTGGGGATTGAGCCCAGGCAGATCTTAGTCTATTCAATATCTCCACTATCAATTCTAAGGTGCAGTTATTGGCTAAAATCCCTTCTTTAAATGTTCCATATCCTAAATGGAAACCTCTAATTCTAAATATGCTTCCAATTTCATAAAGTAAAATTTGTTTAATTGGCAGCTGGAATGTCTGACAAACCTGAGTATATTACTTTCATCTCTGTAATTCTAACACTCCTTATGTATTCATTTTTTTCATTCTTAGCCAACTCAATTGAGGTAGACATCTCTAATTTTGATATTCCTTATGTATTCATTTTTTTTTCAATTTAAGCCAACTCAGTTGAGGTAATTTTATATTTCAAATGCACCCATTTCCAGTGTATAGACAAATGAATTTTGAAAAATACATACATCCATGTTACCACCTCCCCTAGTCAATTGTCTTATCATCTCCAGAGAATTCCCATGTGAACCTTTTCATTTAACAACTGATGTGATATCTGCCAACCATATGTTACTTTTGCCTCTCTAGAATTTCATGTGAATGAAGTAGTAAAGTGTGAATAATCTTGTTTCTGGATAAGTCTATTGTTTCAGTGTTTTCCTCCTTTTAATTGAAATTTTTACACAATGTCAAACTAGTGTTAACAAAAGCAAGGGATTGGAAAGTCAGTAGAATTGAGATTAGGTCTTGGATTGAACCAAAGAAAAGAGAATAATCAGAATTTCAATCCTTTTCAGGTACTCTCTGCTTTACCTGTTCTTCCTCCTACTATAATATATTAGGATGTTCCCCAGGAACAAAAGATTTTTGGATCTGCCTTGCCTCCCAAGTCTGGGCCACTAGTGAAACTCTTAAGAAATACTTGAGGTCACTTAATTAGCTCTGCAATAAAATTAGCTCTGCAATAAAGACTGCTCTGTGCCAATCCTAACAAAGCATAAAACAAGAATTGAAAAGGTCTAATTAACTCAGTTAATTTAACTAAATTACAGAGAAAGACCATCAATATATAAAAGAATACGAGAAGTCTAACATCTAACATTAAGCATCATAAAATTGAAAATATCCAGTATCAGATAAAAATTACTAGGCATGAAAATAAACATTTCTGAGAGTTAAATAAATTAATTATTACAAAGGGACACATAAATGACAGAGATGAAAGAATTCATAGGATTAAAAAGGCAGAGGAAAAAATCATGATAAGAGAAATATAAAATATTAAAAAATAATCTAGAAATGAAAATACAGTATCTAAAATGGAAAATAGGACCACAGAAGAAAAGATAAGTGAACATGAGTATGTAGTAATAGATACAATCCCTAAAAAGAATCATCAAAAGAAAAATAACTTAAAGAAATGTAATAAAATATTAAGTATATATTTTTGTGTACTTAGAAAGAAATAGGATGGACATAGAAAGGAAATATACAGGAAGAACAAAAACAGATTTTTCTAAATTTGATGAAAAAATGTTTTCAAGCAGAAAACCATAAAATAATAACAATGCACATCACAATCAAATTCACAAGAAAACAATGATAAAGATAAAAATCTTATACACAGCAATGTAAAATGAAAGACATATTATCAACTGAATAAAAACTTAAGGGTGAAAATATCTTCTGATAATGACATCTGCAAGCCAGAAAATAATGGAATGACAATTTTTTCTTCTGACAATTTTCTTTTATTTTAAAAGAAGGTATAGGTTACATGAAATTTACACCAAATATATAGGGGGGAAGTGGACTTGGCCCAGTGGATAGGGCATCTATCTACCACATGGGAGGTCCACGGTTCAAACCTCAGGCCTCCTTGACCCATGTGGAGCTGGCCCATGTGCAGTGCTGATGCACGCAAGGACTGCCATGCCATGCAAGAAGTGCCATGCTGTGCCCCATGTGCAAGGAGTGCCACCCAGCATGAAAGAAAGTGCAGCCTGCCCAGGAATGGCACCATACACATGGAAAGTTGGCACAACAAGATGATGCAACAAAAAGAAACACAGATTCCCATGTTGCTGACAACAACAGAAGCAAACAAAAAGAAGAACATGCAGCAAATGGACACAGAGAACAGACAACTGGGGTGGGCAGGTGGGCAGGGGGGTGGGAAGGGGAGAGAAATAAATAAAATAAATCTTAAAAAGTAAATATATAAGGGATTCCCATATACCCCACCCCATTTCTCTATCAAAATTTCCCCTATTAATAACATTTTTCATTACTGTGGTACATTTGTTACAATTGATGAATAAATATTGAAATATCACTACTAAGCATCGTCTATAGTTTACATTATGGTTTGCACTACAATTTTTTAAAAATTAATTTAATTTTTTCATTATCTTTTTTCAAGTTTATTAGATCACAGAAAATGTTACATTAAAAAACATGAGGTTCCCATATATCCCACTCTCCACCCCCCACCCCCATCAATTTTAATTGTATTTTTGAAGATACATAGAGTTCAAAAAATGTTACATTAAAAAAACAAGAGGTTCCTATATATCCCATCCCCTCACCTGACTTCTCCCACATCAACAACCTCTTTCATCATTGTGGCACATTCATTGCATTTGGTGAATACATTTTTGAGCACTGCTGTACCACAAGGATAATATTGCAGGTTACACTCTCCCCCAGTACATTCAGTGGGTTGTAGCAAGATATATAATGTTCAGCATCCATCCCAGCAATATCATTTAGGACAACTCCAAGTCCCAAAAAAGCCCTCACCTCACATCTCTTCTTCCCTCTCTCTGCCCTCAGCAACTACCATGGTCACTTTCTCCACATCTATGCTACAATTTTTTCCATTACTAGTCACAAGAGTTCTATAGTAGAATATCAGTAAATTCACTCTAATCCATATTTTATTCCTCCATCCTGTGGACCCTGGGATGGTGATGTCCACTCCACCTCTGTATTGAGAAGGGGCTTAGATCTTACATGGATGATGGATGCAATTCTTCTGCTTGCAGTTGTAGGCATTCTTGATTCCTTGGTGTGGTGGTTGACCATCTTCACCTCCCTGTTAGCTGACCTGGGTAAGTCCAACAAACCAGAGAGTAGGAGTTGCAACTCTGCTGAGGCTCAGTGCCTAGCTGCCACATGGAGAGTCCAGAGATTCAAGTCTCCTGAGTATACACCAACCCTAGCACCAACCACAGGTTCAGTAAAAGTGATAGAAGAGGCATGTGTAGAAAGTTCACATCTGAGTCCAACTTCATGACACTGAGGAACACAAATTCCAAAGTAGGTCCCACCGACAAGGCACTGAACACCAGAGCCATCTGCCAAGACTATAGGGACATTTTAATGTAGAGAAAGAAAGAAAAAAGTTCCATATTAAGTTTTTTAGCTTTCCTGCTACTAATATACTTGTCCTTAGACTTTCTCTTTCAACCACTGTCATACCCTTATCTATGCTAGTTAAAAACACTATGATGTGCTTTCAACATTTCTATTCATTTCTAAAAATTTGCAAACTACCTTTTTACCAATTCTGCACAGATTAACATCCAGCTTTCCATTCTCTACCCTTATTCTAGTTTCTGGTGACCCATATTCTAATTATTAACTCCACGAGATTACATAATATATTTAGCTCATAATAGCACAATCATATAGTATTTGTCCTTTTTTGTTTGGCTCACCTCACTTGACATAATGTCCTCCAGGTGCATTTATGTTGTAAGTACACTTCATGCCTTCATTTCTTCTTACAGCTGCATAATAGTCCAATGTGTGTATACACAATTTAACCATTTATTGGTTGATGGACACCTGGGATGTTTCCATCTTTTGACAACTGTGAATAGTAACACTATGATCATCAGCGTGCAGACTTCTGTTCATGTCACTTCTCTCAATTCTTCTGAGTCTATACCTAGTAGTGATATTGTTGGGTCACATGGCAAGTCTATATTCAACTTCCTTGGAAAATGCCAAACAGTCCTCCAGAGTGGCTGTACCATTCTACATGCCCACTAACAAAGAATAAGCTTTCCTATCTAGCCTCATTCTCTCCAATACTTTTAGTTTTCCAACTTTTTAATAATGGCCATTCTAATAGGTGTGAAATGATATCTCATTGTAGTTTTGATGTCCATTTTCCTAATCACTAGTGTATTAGTCAGCCAAAGGGGTGCTAATGCAAAATATAAGAAATCTGCTGGCTTTTATAAAGGGTATTTGTTTTGCATAGGAATTTACAGACACCAAGCCATAAAGCATAAGTTACTTCCCTCACCAAAGTCTATTTCCACGTGTTGGAGCAGTATGGCTGCTGATGTCTGCCAGGGTTCAGCCTTCCTGGGTTCCTCTCTTCCCAGGGCTTGGTTCTTTCTGGACTCAGTGTACTTCTCTGCTTGGGGCTTGCTTCTCTTTCCTCTGTGTGCTTACTTCCTGGGGCTCCAGCTTGAGACTTCAGCATCAGGAGGCAGGGCAAGATGACATCTGAGTAAGTACACTGTCGTCATCTCTCCTGTAAAGGACAGGCTGTATGGTGACAATTCTGCTGGAGCAGGCTGTTTCAGGAACCTACATGGCAGGGGATGTCTGGGCATTGATCTGGAGAGACTGCAGCATAATTAGTGCTTGCTCAAGGTAGAATTGTGAGTTTCTAACACTGAACTTGGAAGCCCTGGGAAGGTAAATCTCTTCCCCCTAGGGAAGCCCCCTAGGGCTGAGGGCATAGCACTCCAGGAAAGCTGGAGTCATGTGCCAGCATTCCCAAGCCCCATGTTCCCCAAATGCATGAACCCCAAGCCCATGATCTCTGAACCCCCACAACCCACACTTCACATACCTACATACCCCAAGTCCACATTCTCTCAGGCCTTTGTTTTCTGAGCCCAGCACTCCCAGAAATCTGGCATTATCCTACCTCTCTGGTCTGAGACTAACTCCAGGAGTGGGAGGGTGTAAGCAGGAGGTTCAGGGGGACCCAAAGAATGTAGGTTCAATTTTCTGGTCTCCCCCTTTTATTGTTTGGAGGAGCATATCAGTTGACTTGGGGAGAGCCTAAGAAGAAAGAAGAGGTGAATCTGCTGAGAGACCCTGATTTACCTAACTGCCCTTGGATAGGAAACTTGGTCTAGGAGAAGGAGTAGTCAGAAAATTAACTAGCTCCCCGTAGTAAACCTAAGGGAGAGGGACAGTAGGATGTACTATGCAGGCTTCCAATAGCATATTTAGGGTTCCTGGCAAGGGGTGGGTGCTCTCTCTCAAGAAATTAAGAAAAATTATTTTCTGGGGTGAGTTGGTTCACCAGGGACCCATTTGAATTTCCTACAGGAGCCCTCACATACCCTTCATATTGCCCTGGGAGACAGGGAAGTGAGGAAGGGAGAAAAGGGGAAGGTCAGACGCCTAAGCAGTTTATTCAATTGCAAAGAGGATTTCTTGCCTGAGGCCTTAGCTGGTCTTTTCTGTTGTTTTCTTGTTTTTCTTTCCTCTTTATCACCCCATGGCCCCTCTTTTTTTCCTTTCTCCTTTTTTTTTTTCTTGCTTTTTTGAAACTTTTTTTTCTTTTTTTATGCTGCAGGCAACATTTCTTATTTGCTGTGCTTCCTCATCTTTAATTTTCTCTATTCTCTGTGTACTGATTTTGGTTACTAACAGTATCCCCTTTCCTTTACCTCATTCTATCCTCCATCCTTTATTGTTTCTGTTACATTCCACCTCTCTTTGTTTAGCCCCCAATATTTCTGACATTTTATATCTAATATCTCTAATTTGTTTTCTATCTTTTATTCACTCTTTACATTAGTATCCTTTCTTTTCTCTTTCCCTCTCTCCTCACCACACTGGCCTTTTAATTCATACTATATTCCTCCCCATATTCAGTTTACTATCTCATTATAGGTGCTCCACTTTTTTAGATTATAACTATACACAGCTTATGTGAGTTAAATATCCATCCTCCTAGATCTCACGTGGTTCTTCTGCTGACATTCACTAGCAATACTATTACATTTTATTTTCTTACCCCATTTACTTTCTCTGACCCTAATATTTTCCTTCAAGGGAACTTAGCCAACAACAAGGAAATAGAATAAGAAGAACAAAGTGGCAAAGACAAAAACTTAGCACACACACAAAAAACAACTAATTAAATCCAGAGATGAAGAAACTAATCAACTGAATAAGCCCAACAAGATAAAATGATGACCAGACAGCAAAACAAAAAACAAAAAAACAAAAAAAAACTACAGACCATACCAATAATCAGGAAAACATGGCCCAATCCAATGAACAAACTAAAAACCAGGAAGAAAAGTGGAAAACCAAACAAATAATTAAAGCTCTCAAGCTCATCATGGACCAATTCAATGAAGTGAAGGAAGAGATTCAGCATATTAAGAAAACACTTGGGAAGCAGACTTGGCCCAGTGGATAGGGCATCTGCCTACCACATGGGAGGTCCATGGTTCAAACCCCAAGCCTCCTTGACCCATGTGGAGCTGGCCCATGTGCAGTGCTGGTGCACACAAGGAGTGCCCTGCCATGCAGGGGCATCCCCAACATAGGGGAGCCCCACATGCAAGGAGTGTGCCCTATAAGGAAGCCCATGCAAAAGAAAGTGCAGCCTGTCCAGGAGTGACACCACACACATGGAGAGCTGGCATAGCAAGATGACACAACAAAAAGAACACAGATTCCCATGCTGCTGACAACAACATAAGCAGACAAAAAGAAGAACACACAGCAAATGGACACAGTTAACAGATATCTGGGGTGGGGGAGGGAAGGAGACAGAAATAAATAAAAAGTAAATCTTAAAAAAAAACACTTACAGAGCATACAGAAGAAATTGTAATCATGCACAAAAAGATAATGGAACGATGGGGATGAACAGCACAATTCAAGAAATAAAAAAATACAAACTCAGCAAATAACAGTAGATTTGAAGAGGTAGAGGCAAAAATTAGTGATGTGGAACACAGCACATCTGAAATCAAACAGATAATAGAATTGGTTGATAAAAAGAAAAAATCCAGCAGGGACTTAGGGTCTAAATCAAAGCTACAATGAAATACAATCTTACTAACATATGACTGGCAGCTATCAAAAAAACAGAAGACTACAAGTGCTGGAGAGAATGTGGAGGAATGGGAGCACTCATCCACTGCTGGTCGGAATGCAGAAGGGTCCAGCCATTCTGGAGGACAGATTGGTGTTTTCTCAAAAAGTTAGCTATAGATTTTCCATATGACCCAGCAATTCCACTGAAGAACTGAAGATAAGAATACAAACCAATATATGCATATCAATGTTCATAGCAGCATTATTCACTATTGCCAAAACTTGGAATCAACCCAAAAGCCCATCAACAGATGAATGGACAAATAAAATGTGGAATATATGTACAATAGAATACTACTCAGCTTTAAGAAGGAACACAGTACAAGCACATGGATGAATCTTGAGGACAATATGTTGAGTGAAGCAAGCCAGACATTGAAGGTCAAATACTGTATGAATTCTCTGATATGAAACCAGCAAACTGAGCGGTCTCAGAGAGCTAGAGACTGGAAGGTAGGCTAAAGGAATTTGTGGGGGAGAGGAAGGTTGCAAGCTGATGCCTACATGGGTGAAGTCTATGATAAGTTGGAGGTAAGTATTTGTACAGGGAAGGGAAAAGATGGGGCATAGGGATAACTTTGGGTGGGGCTAGGGTTGGGAGGAAGGATCAGATGGCCCAAGGAATTTGGGGGAAGGCTTGGGGGAACAGTTGAATATGGGAGAATGTCAGGTATATGTTTGAAACTATAATGTTGAGAAAACTCTTTAGAAAATATAATAAGGAGGGATTATGTGTTTAAGGGGGGCATCTCGTACAGGGGCAAGCTTCTAGGGAGAGTGTGAGTGCTCATTTTGTCATAGTGTATTATATCATTGAGCGTGGAGGTATACCCATAACCTGGGGAGACCTGGTGTTCCCAAATAGAGAGAATTATGTCTCTCGAGAGAATTGGTGGCTCCCAATTAGTTAGGACAATCTAGTATGCCAAGCCCTCAGCATTGTTGTAGTATCTGTAAATCTTGTCCCTCAAGTAGTGAAAATTGATTATCACTGTGGGCCCTGAGGGAAGGGGGAGAGAGTTATAGAACAGAAGGAAGCAGGGTAACTGAGGAGCAATGGAAGCACTCCACAAGATCATGCAATGATGGATATAGGACATGTTAACTTACACCAAACATGTATAAAAGTCTATATGCTAAAATGTAAACCATAATGTTTTAAATTTAAAAATTTAGAAATTTGTGCAGTCTAAAATAAAAACCATAATGTAAACCAAAATGAAACCATGTTTCAAAATCTGTACCTCAGCTGCAGCAAATATAACATGAACATGTAAAAAGATCATTGCTGAGTAAAGAGAAAAAGGGTTTGATGTTAAATATATGGGAGTTCCCTATATTGTGTATGTGAATTGCTGTGATCTAAACCTTTTTTGAAGACAAAATTAAACATTAGGGGGAAAAAAGAAAGAAAGGATGTAGATACTGAGGAAGAAATGAAAGAAAGTGCCTTGCCACTGTACATACATGGCAACACCTATTACAGTGATGAAAGGCAAAATGTTTGAAACAAAGCTTTATAATATTTTTCATTTTATTAATACACCAATTTATTTTTACTTTATTTTAGTATTTCTAAATTATTCTATTTCTAAACTTTTAAACCCATCACTATATTTAAATTTCCTATTAATTGAATTTGGCAATACATTAAACTTCATTGTTGAAGAAGGTTTGGACCACAGAGAGGTTCGACTATTGGCAGGAGAGGAACACTGGTGTGGGGTGTTATTGATGGGGGTCACCTGATTTGGGGGATTTCTCCAGGGCATGAACATAAGGGACATAAAAATGTTCTGATATATTTGGGTTTTTTTAATAGTAGTTACAATTACAAACTCCAATTGAGGGAGTGCTGAGTTCCTACCTGGAGAGCTCTGTCACATTCCCCAATGGAAAAACAATAATCTCCCAAGTGGATTGTCAAAGACCAACAATGAAGGATGGTCCAATAATGAGCTCTTGATACTGATGACTATGCTTATGAGCCTGCGTACCTGAAATATGAACTAGGCCTAGAGCTGCAGGGTGTCTAAGAGTTACCTCCTCAAAGCCTCCATGTTGTTCAAATGTGGCCACTCTCTAATCCGAACTCAGCATGTAAATGCATTACCTTACCCCCAGCATGAGCATGACTCCCAGGGATGAGCCTCCCTAGTGCCGAGGGATTACTACCAATCACTAACTGGTGTTCCAATCAGAAAGAAACCTTGAATAAAAGGGTCAACACTGACCAGCAGAATATCTCAGCCTACATGTTGGATCAAGAGTTAAAAACTGTTTTTTGACCTAGAATAAAAGTGGGAAATGGCAAAGACAAATGAGTTTAAATGTCTAAGAATCTTCCAAAAAGAGCTGGGAGGTCATCAGAGGGGTCACGCTTATGCACACCTCAGGAGGACCCCAGAGAAAGCCAAAGTAGATACAACCCTAGGTTCTGGTTCTCCTGAAAGCTATGGGGATGCACAGGGTATATGGTCATGGCAGATGGATTTGGAGTTCTGTGCCATGTCAGAGGGCCCTACTTTGGAATTTGTGCTCTGTGTGATGAAGCTGGACTCAGATGTGACCTTCCTACACATGCATCTTCTGTCACTTTTACTGAACCTGTGGTTGGTGCTAGGGATGGTGCATACTCTGAGGATGTGAATCTCTGGACTGCCCATGTGCTTTCTGGGCCCTGAGCCTCAGCAGAGTTGCAACTCCTACTCTCTGGTTCATTGGGCTTACCCAGGTCAGCTATCAGGGAGGTGAAGATGGTGAACCACCACACCAGGGAATTAAGAATGCCAACAACTACAAGCAGAGGAATTGCATCCATCATCCATGTGGATTCTAAGCCCCCTCTTGATCTAGAGGTGGAGTGG
Source organism: Dasypus novemcinctus (assembly GCF_030445035.2). Classification (NCBI taxonomy): domain Eukaryota; kingdom Metazoa; phylum Chordata; class Mammalia; order Cingulata; family Dasypodidae; genus Dasypus; species Dasypus novemcinctus. The sequence goes on from NC_080673.1 coordinate 911,420, forward strand.
GACATCACCATCCCAGGGTCCACAGATTGGAGGAAAAAAATATGGATTAGAGAGGACTTACTGATATTCTAGTATAAAACTATTGTGACTAGTAATAGAAGAAATTGTAGTATTCAGGTGGATAAAGTGGCCACAGTAGTTGCTGAGGGCAGGGAAAGGGTAGAAGAGATGCAATGTGGGGTCATTTTTGGGACTTGGAGTTGTCCTAAATGATATTGCAGGGTCAGATGCTAGGCTTTTTATATCTTGCCATAACCCACTGAATATACTGGGGTAGAGTGTGGACTACAGAGTAAATTATTATCTATGTGAAGCAGCAGTGTTCCAAAATGTGTTTACCAAGTGCGATGAGAGTGCCACAATGATGGAGGAGGTTGTTGGTGGGAGAGAAGTGTTGTGGGGGGTTGGGGTATATGGGAACCTCTTATATTTTTTAATGTAACTTTTTTTGTGATGCATTTATTTTCAAAAAAATACAAATTACAAAAATAATGGGCTGAGTGGTGGGGAGTGAGGTATATGGGAAGCTCTTATGTTTTTTATGTTTTTTAATGTAACAGTCTTTGCGATCTATTACCTTTAATTTAAAAAGTGTAAAATAATAATAAATAAATGAAAAAGACTTCAGCATCAAACTCCAACATTAAAAACCTCAACATCAAAATGCTCCAACTCTGTCCTTTGCCATGCCAATGCCCTACTGACATGGTCCAATCAAAGCCCTAATCATAATTTTATCATGCCTAGGTACAAACCAGTTTACAAACATAATCCAATATCTATTTTTGGAATTCATAACTGTATCAAACTGCTACAACTAGTGAAGTTGAACATTTTTCATGTTTTTTTCACCACTTGTGATTCTTCTTTGGATAATTGTCTATTCAGGTCTTTTGCCATTTTTTAATCAGGTAGTTTGTCTTTCTAATACTGAATTTTAGCATCTCTTTGTATATCATGGATATTAATCCCTTATTGGATATGTGATTTCCAAATATTTTCTCCCATTAAGTGGATTGCTTTTTCAACCTTTGGCAAAGTTCTTTGAGGTGCAAAATTGCTTAATTTTGAGGAAGACACATTTATCTATTTTTTCTTTTGTTGCTCATGCTTTGATTATAAGGTTTAAGAAACTGTTGCCTACCACAAAGTTTTGAAGATGTTTTCCTAAATTTTCATGTAGGAATTTATGGTTATCAATTTTATATTTAGGTTCACGATCCATTTTGAGTTAATTTTTGTATAAGGTGTGGGATAGGGGTCTTCTTTCTTTCTTTTGATTACGAGATACCCAGAATGGTCTCCCAGAACCATTTATTGAATAGACTGTTCTGACTCAGCTGGGAGGGGTTGACAGTCTTTTCAAAAATCACTTCACTGTAGATGTGAGGGTGATTTCTGTGTCCTCAGTTTGGTTTCATTGGTCAATCTCTCTGTCTCTATGCCAGTACCATGCTACTTTTACCATTGTAGGTAAGTAAAATGTTTTAAATTTGGAAAGTGAGAATCTTCCAACTTCATTCTTCTTTTTTTAAAAGACATTTCTGTCTATTTGGGGTCCCTTATCCTTCCAAATAAATTTGATAGTTGGCTTTTCCATTTCTGCAAACAAGTCTGTTAGTATTTTTATTGGGGTTGCCTTGAATCTGTAAATATGTTTGGGTAGAATTAACATCTTAATATTTAGTCTTCCAGTCCATGAACATGGAATCTCCATTTAAGTTTTCTTCAGTAACTTTAAGTGATGTTTTGTAATTTTCTGAATATATGTCCTTTATGTCCTCAGTTAAGTTTACTCTTAAATATTTGTTCTTTTAGTTGCTGTTGTAAACAGAAACTTTTTTCTGATTTTCTTGTTTGCTCATCAGTGTTGTATAGAAATTCTATTATTTTTTGCATAGTAATATTGTATCCCACAACTTTGCTGAACTCATCTATTAGTTCTAGCCACTTTTTTAAGGACTTTTAAGGATTTTCTAAATATAGAATCATATCATCAGTGAATAGGGAGAGTTTAACTTCTTTTTCTATTTGGGATTCTTTAATTTCTTTATCTAGCCTAATTGCTTTAGCTAGAGCTTCTAGCACAATATTGACTAACTGTTGTGACACTGGGCATCCTTGTCTTGCTCCTGGTCAGTGGGAAAGCCTTCAGTCTTCCATCATTGAGTACAATGCTAGCTGTAGCCTTTTTATATATGTACTTTACCATATTGAAAATGCTTCCTTCTATTCTTAACTTGTGGAATATTTTTATCAAAAAGGATGTTGTATTTTGTCTAATGCCTTTTATGTATCAATTCAGATTGTCATGTGATTTTTCTTCAATTTTATCATTGTTATTTATTATATTAACTGATTTTCTTGTGTTGAACCACCCTTGTATACCTTGGATAAAACCTACTTGATCAGGGTGTATAATTATTTTAATGTGCCTTTGGATTCTGTTTGCAGGTATTTTGCATCTATATTCATTAAAGATATTGGTCTGTAAATTTCTTTGCTTGTAGTATCTTTATCTGGTTTTGGTATTAGAGTGATGTTGACTTCATAGAACAACTTTGGTAGTATTCTTTCCTGTTCAACGTTTTGGAAGAGCTTATGAAAGATTGGTTTTAGATTGAATGATTGGTAGAATTCTCCTATGCAGCCATCCAGTCCCAACTTTGGGAGGTTTTTGATATCTGTTTCAGTCTCTTCACTTGTGGCTTGCTGAGGTACTTTATTTCTTCTAGGGTCATTGTAGGTTGTGTGTTTCTAGGAATTTTTCCATCTCACCTACATTATCTAGTTTTTTGGTGTAGTTATTCATAGTATCCTCTTGTGATCTCTTTTATTTCTACAGTATCAGTGCAGCCAGGTTTCTCTTTTAAAAATGTAATTCTAGGAATGTTAATTATCTGTTTAAACCCATTCAGTGACTTCCACTGTCTTTATAAGCATATCCAAAATACTTAAAATAACATATAAAGACCCCATGTAACCTTGGGAGCCATTTCTTACTCCTCAGACTTCAGTTTTCTTTTCCACCTCTTATATTCCCTTCTTTTTCGTACCTCAAGTTTATTACATTTTCTCATACCCCAGTAGAACTGCATGTGCTATTGTCTCAGTTGGTAATTTTCTCTTTTGCTGCCTTGGCGATTTATATTTAGGTCACAATTTTAACATCATCTTTTCACCAGAGAGGCATTTTCTGTCTCTTAGATATTAACTCACCTTATAGTTTGCACCCTAAACCGCACTTATTATAATGTATATCTGTCTCTCAAATAGTCTCTTTTAAGACTTCCTATTTTATTAGGAATCTTGAAGAATGTTTCATGGTAATAATATCATGTAGACAATTCAAATGCTTTTTCTTCTCATCTGCCAGTAGTGCATTTTATCATTGAATACAATTTTGATGATGCTACCAACCACAAAACTAATAAAAATTTTACATACCCTTTAACTCATTTACTTATTTGGTGTTGATAACTGAAAAATAATTATTAAATTCATGTTGAGTACCTGATCTGTGAGACATAGTAATGATCAAGATAGACAGCTCATCTCTTCAGGAAGCCCCTATTTTAATGGGAGGTCTAACAGTTAAATAGTTATGATAAATGGATATATCTACCTTGTGAGGGAAATGCAAGAGTCTCTAGGGCTGCATGGAAGAAAGGAGTGGGGGTGATCTAGAGGATTAGAGTTTTAGTCATTGAGACATTGTTAGAGTCATACATACCTCAGTTTGGATACTTGATCCGACATTAGCTCCCTTTCTGACCTTGGAAAAGCTACTTAACCTTAAGCTTCAGTCTCATCACCTGTAAAATAGATATCTTAATATCTTCCTCATGGCATTGTTGTGAAAATAAAATGGGATTATGCATGCAAAGCATGTATTACATGTTTGACATGTGAAAGTGAGCAATAATTGTTGCTTAAGTTATTTTCTTGAATCTTGAGTCATGATAAAAATATCACAAATATTTCCATATATGATTATTTTAAAGGCTTCATATGTTGTTTAATGAGCTGAGTAGCATTTGTATGTTTCTCCTTGTTTGTATTACAAACAATGCTATGATAAACAATCTTGTATAGGATATCAGCAAAATGGTGGATTAAGAGCCTCTGAAAATTTACCCCACCATAAAAGCTAAAAAAAGCCCAGCAAAAGTTGTCGGAGTCAACATTTTTAGAATTCTGGAAGTTAACCAAAGACTTTCAATGAATTTTAAAATGATATGTGTTCTGTGGAAGACATCTTTGACACTGAGGGGGAAAGTAGGATCCTAGAAAAACTGCTGCTTGTATTGGAATGGGTAGTTTTAGTGGTAAATAACACAAATCAACCCCAAAGCAGTGTAATTATTGGATCACATTGATTAAATGTCAAAAGGTACTGATAACTGAAGTTGTGACTTGATCTAGTTCCTCAGGAATGTTGTAAGGATCTATCTACTTCTCTCTGACGCTTACATCTATATTGGTTTCTTTCTAAGGCAGGAAGTACCCAACACTTGGGTACCCAACCAAAATTGGTTCTAAGAGTATCAATTTCCAGTTTAGCAAAAAAAAAAAATTGGAGAGTCTATTTCTCTTTGATCAAATTCCCCTGTGCTCTTGCTCACTTTTATGGTTTTGTTTCTATTTGTATCCCTGCTGCAGTTACACATACTTTGACCAGTCACACTTGGAAGGTATCACCATCCTGGAGCCACATGTGGAATAAACTGACTTAAGCCATGTCAATTTAGAGTTGGAGGGGGTGCTCCCAAAAGATGAATATAGGGCAATACAAAAAGGGAAAACCAAAAGACAAAAAAAAAAGCCAAGAAATGATGATGCATACTTTATAATAATAAAGGATGCAATCCATAATGAATATTTAATTGAATATTCCAAATAACACAATATGCATGTAGTAATAAAAATAAATATGTAATAAAAATAAATATAAAAAGTATAATAGAAAAGAAAACTCACTAATTATAGAATCCTTAAATAAATAGGGAATTACTGGAAGCATTTATTTTAAAATCAGAAACAACACATCCTTGTCGTATATTATGAGGAGGCACTAATTAATATAGATAACACAAATAAAAATGATATCTTGTTGGAAAAAAATTAAAGGGCTTAATAACTAAAGCCAAGATAATTCTCTTATGTTAAACAATACTGAGACCAAGCCAAAGTAGTGTAAATGGATGCTCCATGAATACTTGCTCTTGGAAATTAAAACTGTGAAAGATCTAAATGGCTTAAGAATCAAGACAAAAATCTTGCCCATCAAGACTCTCTTCAACAAAGTGTCCTTGCTACACTCCCCAATCTAAATAATTTCTGCCCATATCCACACACTCCTCTGCCTTGTAAGAGCTGTCTTAAAATCATTCAACTCATGCCCTATAATTTTATAAATATTTTTCTACCAAATACCTCATGTGTATCATTTTATTCATATGAATTGTCCAAAAGAGGTTTAGTTATGGGGATAGAAAGCACTAAAGTTTACACAGGACTAGGGGACTTGGAGAGAAATGGGGAGGGACTGCTAATTTATAGAGTTTCTTTTAGTAATGAGAATGTTCTAAAATTGACAGTGATAATGGTTGCACACCTCTGTGACTGTATTAAAAAGAATGAATTTTACAATTTAAATGAATTGTATGATATGTGTCTTAGTTTTCACAGCTGCTATGGCAAATACCACAGAATAGGTTGGCTTGACAACAGGAATTTACTGGCTGAACGTTTCAGAGGTTGGAAGGCTTGCCTCCTCTGAGAGTTTGTAGCATTCTGGCTGGCTGGCAATCTGAAAATTCTTGGGATCCTTGGCTTTCCAAGCCCAAAGGTATATTCTCTCTTTTCATATCTGGGTGTTCCTGCTGACTTCCTGCTTCTCCCCATGACTTTGTCTTTATAAGGCCTTCAAAAATAGGATTAAGACCCATCCTGATTCAGTTGGCCACATCTTAATAAAAAATAACATCTTCAAAAGGTGCTATTTACAATAGGTTCAGGCCAACAGGACTGGTATTGGGAATGTGGTTTTGTTTTTCTGGGGTAGATAATTCAATCTATGACAGTATGTGAATCATAAATAAAAAATAAATAACAATAAAGCTGTTATACATATTTTAGAGAAAGGAAATGAATGGGTTCAGAAAGATGAGTGAAAGTATTGCACACTTAAAAAACTGATTCCTGTCATTTATTTAACAATTATTTATGGGTCCTTGTTCCTATCAGGAACTACTCTTGATGCTGGGTAAACAAGGATAAATAAGGCAGGTGCTTCCCTGAAATCATGGGACCTAAATACAGGATAAATATGTTGTCCATGTGGAAGCATTTTTCATGTGCCTGATAGACTTCTTCCAGAATACCTTTAAAGAAATGCAGACATACAGAAATATGACAAATAAATAAAGGCCACCACATGATGAATTACTGTTCAGGAAACATAGGTCTTTCTAGTAAGTAAAATGGATTAAGTTGCATATTATTGATAAACACATCCCATGTTCTGATGTTTAATCAAAACAGCACACAGAAGCTATATGAACTTTGTTTTATTAATTATATAAATTTTATAATAGTAAATTTCATTAATGTTATAACCAGAGGGTATTGACTCCTTGATATACAGAAATAAACATTCTCATATGAAACTCTACTACAGCTGATGTTACAAATGACAAGCTAAACTTACCGAGAAATAAAATTAAATAGAATAATTAGTCTAAACAATATTTAAATAGAATAGAATAAATTTATAGATTCATATTATATAATACAGTTATGAAATATACTAACAGCTATAACTTATCAAATATCCAATTATGCCATTTTTATACTCTTAATAGAATAAGACTAAATGAGAAAAAATAAAATGTATCAGTTGAGACTAAAAGGTCTTGCTGTTGTGGGATTTAAAGTAGACTCGTTGGAATCAGGATCCACAGAGCAGGTGCTACATTTGTTTCCGGGTTATATAAACAGAAGCTGGAGTCAAAAGATTGGTGTTGATACATTGTTGTTACCAGTGGAGATTAATGTTGAACCAAGGAATTCTCTTAGTAAATGGACTCTTGGGGAGTTTCCTCCTCACTTTCCAGAATAGGAGGAAGCACAGCATATCATCTTCTCAGAACATTCCTCCTGGGGCATTTGACAGGAGAGCAATGTGGAAGAACAGAGCCTGGGTTGACTGCTCCCCTATCATGTGAGAGGGTTGAAGAAGATTCTATTGAGCTGCTTCTGCTTGTGAGAGGAGCTACAAGACAAGATCTGTCTTGACCTCCTGTGGCACCTGCTGACTGGATGGGGTGGACCCAACTTCAGGGACCCCAGGGTGTGGTAGCTGGTTTACACAGGGCATGGCTTTACCATTTCAGCCTGATGTTCCTCCTTCCTTGGGAAACTGTTGATCCAGAGGGTTCCTGGTTGTGGTTCCAGGACTCTGCCAAGTGCTCCATTTGAAACACGAGAGGTGGAATGATAATTTTCAGAAACTTCATGTTTTTCCTTGATTAGTTTTTGTGCCATGGATGTGTTTTATTTTCTCAGTTGAAACAGGTTTCTCCCAGGTATCACAGCTCTTATTTCCATATCATGAGCTTTATGCCTCTGGGAAATAAGGCTTTCATAATACTCAGTGATTCTATCAACTTTTTCTGCAATGATTTCTGCTTGAATTTTATAAGTTTTCAGCTTTTCACATCCATTGCTGATGTCTTTATTTGCTTTGGAAAAATATTCCTCCATCTTTATGTGGTAAATTCTCTTTAACTTGACAATTCAATTAAAACTTGTCTCCTTTTCTTGATGCAGATGGACTTGAAGTTTCTGTTGGAGCTTTTGTCTCTCCCTTCCAGTTAGGAGAGTTCTACCTGGAGTGAGCAAAGCTTTTTCAGTTTGGAATCTTCCAACATGACTTTCAAGTTCACTGATTATTTTAATTTCTTCTTCTAATTTTGCATGCATTTCTTTTCTTTTTCCTTAAGACTTTGTAAGTAAGTATTTAACTCCACAGCATCAATCAACATTCCTTTGGATTCTCCCACTATGAGGTCTCCATTTTCTGATGTCTTCAGTATATCCAATTCCATGTTCCCAAGATCTATATTATTTTCCTCAAGAACAGCAGCTGCATCACAAATCTTAAGCAAATGCTCATCTGGAGGTTTGATTTGACCCACTTTATTACTAAGAACTGGTTCCATAGGTAGTTTAGAGTTTCCTGAGATTTTTCTCTCTTTAGTAAATGTGCCCAGCTTACACTGTGGTTTTTGAGATTCCTCTGATAGAATTTTATGCTTCTTTCAAACCTGAAATTTTCCTCCAAAGCTCCTGTCATGGATGTGGGAATCTGTTCTATATTTGCCTGAGAGATTTTGAAGGATGATTTGGTTGGAACTACTTGATGTTGGATTTGCCTTGTTAAGTCTTCTAAGGTGAGAGTTTTGCTTATAGTGTCAACCATCAGGTGAACTTCTTGTAAACATTTAGATGTCTCTCCTTTCCATGACTTTCTAGACTCGTCTACTTTGAGCCCAAGTGAAGAGTTGTAGATTTCCAGTTCTTTATTCATGAGTTTCACATATACAATTTCTGATACTTTGTTCTTGAATTTGTCTTACGTTATAGCTGAGTTAAGGTCTCCAAATTATTTTTCAATGTAGTGAAACATCAACAACTTGTTGTGTTCCCTCTAGAAGAGCAGAAATGTCAGTGGCCAGTTTTTTGTCTCTCCTCCCATTATAATAAGATTTAATAATAAAAATCCCCACTATAACTATCCAAGCCACCAATTTCCACAGCATTCCCTGGACATCTAGGCTTTGTATAAAGTCCTTTAGCAGAGCTGCCAACACCAGGCACAAGGTTACCAAGATCAGGATTGCACAGAGCATCATGACTATCAGCAGACCATACAATGCTCTCAAGGCCTCTGCTGAGTCACCTCAGGTTGCCAGGAACCTGTTCCCACAACAAAAGATAGAACCCCATGGTGAGCATCCTGCCCAGAACCTCCAACTGCCTGGCAACCAAGGCAGACCTTAGTGGAGGTGGGGTTAGGGGTATAGAAAAACAATACCTCCATCTTTCCCACACCTTGACCCACAAATCAGTGATCGCCTGTCATGACCCAGGGGATATGGACTAAGCTCTGTAGGCTGGCAGGGATGGCCACCCTAGATTTTTCCCGACTGCCTTAGAAAAGAAAGAGGTAAGTGTCTTCCCATATCTGTAACCATCTGAATTATCTGTTGGGAGGTTTCATGGTAGAGGACTTGCAGACCCCCAATGCTGGCCACATAAACTTTTCATTTTGTGGCCTAGGACACCTAAGCCAACCCATGGTGATCAGATGAGACTCCAACTGTCAGTGCCCTCCTTAATTTTTGTCTGCCTGGCCTTGAATGTGTGTTATGAGTATGAGAGGGGTTATGACAGGCCCTGCACAGAGATTCAACTCACTTTACTAATTTCATCTTTAAAAACTAACTTAGAAATATTGGAATACTAAAGTCTTTAGATTTCGAGGATGTACATTCTGTCTGTGTGATCTTTGGATTCATTCTCATCTTTCTCTTGACCGTTCACAAAAGGGCTGCATTGATCACAAGGATTGCTAGCTGGCATCTGACTCTTTAGCAACATACTATTTTTTTTAACTTTTTATTTTGACATAATTTAAAATCTACAGGATGGTTGCAGAAATAATACAAACCCCATACAGAGAAATCCAACATAATCCCACACTCAAAGGACCCAGATACCCAGATCCAAAAATTTTAACATTTTTTCCATTATATTATCCATATCATTATATTATCTATCTATTCATCTATCTATCTATCTATCTATCTATCTATCTATCTATCTATCTATCTGTCTACCATCTGAACATTTGAAAGCAGGTTGTACATGTAATCCTCAAACACAATGCTTCCTTTTATGTCTCTTAGGAAGGATATTCACTTATTTAATCATCTTAAGTGCAGTTATCAGGCTCAAGAAATTTTAGTGACATAAACCTCACATTCTAAATTTAAATGCTTACATTGAAAAAGAAAAAAATACTTCAAATCTGTAACCTAACCTCAAAAGTAGAAGAAGTAGGGGAAAAAAGCAAACTAAACCCAAAGTAAGCAGAAGAAAGGAACTAAATATGAGAACAGAGATAAATGAAACAGAAAACAATAAGAGATAGAATCAACAAATTCAAAAGTTGGTTCTTCAAAAAGAAGTAGCTACAGAAGAATAACCAATAGTCCTCAGAGTTCCCTTAGGAATAAGGGCATGAACTCGCTGAGGAAGGAGTTGAGGCAAGTTAGTATAGTGAAAGGGCAAAGGCAGCAGGCCCAGCAGGCAACCTGGCTGACAGACAACATGGCAGTGAGAACCTGCCAACACCTTGACCTTGACCTTATGGTCCGAGAATTGAGAGGGGTCCTGGATATTCCAAACAGGCCACACCATTGACCCCCACCACTAGTGAGGTAGTCAATAACATCTGAGGCCCCTCCCCTTAGCATTAGCAAGGGAGGAATAATTAACAGCTTAAAAGGTGACCACACATGTCAAAACCCACTCCCTGCCTAGAAGACCCTGCATCAAATCTTGATGAGTATTTCATCCTTCTTTTCCATTTCTCAGCAAGCTCTGTTCTTTTCTCCCATTTCCCAATGAATTCTTTTTACTAACAAAAAAAGTTGGTTCTTTGAAAATATCAATAAAATAAAAAAAGGGAGAGGATACAAATAATGGAAGTCAGAAATGAAAAGGGGAACAGCGCTTCCAACCCCACTGAAATAAAAAAAGGACTATAAGTGGATACTATAAATAACTGTATGCCAATAAATTAAATACAATAGATGAAATGGAAAATTCTTAGAAACATGTATATTACCTACATTGACTTAAGAAGAAATAGAAAATCTCAACAAATCAGTAATTAGTAAAGTGACTGAAACAGTAAACCCCTCAACAAAGAGAAGCCCAGAACCAGATGGCTTCACAGGGGAATTCTACCAAAGATTCCAAGAAGATTTAATACCCATTATGCACAAATTCTTTCAAGAAATTGAAGAGAGAACAGTTCTTAACTCATTCTACAAGGCAAACCTCACCCTCATACTGAAGCCAGATAAAGATACCACAAGAAAAGAAAACTAAAGAAAACTTATGAATATAGATGCAAAAATCCTCAAGAATATACTAGCAAACTGAGTCCAACAGCATATTAAAAAGAATTATACACCACGATCAAGTAGGATTTATGCCTGATATGCAAGGTTGGTTTAACATAAAAAATTCAAGTAATGTAATATACCACATTAAAAAATGAAGGGAAAAACACATGATTATCTCAATTGATGCAGAAAAGGCATTTGACCAAAATCCAGTACCTTTTCTTGATAAAACTATTTAAGACAATAAGAACAGGAGGAAACTTCCCCAGCATGATATAGGACATATATGAAAAGCTGAGAACCAACATCCTGCTTAATAGTTTAAAAGACTGATAGCTTTCCCTCTAAGATGAGGAACAAAACAAGGATGATCACTGTTACTGTTGTTACTTAATATTGTACTGGAAGTTCTTGTTAGAGCAATTAGGCAAGAAAAAGCAACAAAAATCATCTAAACTGGAAAAGAAGGAGTAAATCTTTCCCTATATGGAAATGCTGTGATCTTATATACAGAAATTCCTGAAAAAAACCACAGTAAAGCTCCTAGTGCAAATAAATGAATTCAACAAAGTGGTGGGGTACAACACTCAAAATCAGTAGTGTTTTTATACACTAGCAATGAAAAATCAGAAGAAATCAAGAGAAAAACCCATTCATAGTAGCAACTAAAAGAATTAAATATCTACAAATTAAACTTAACAAACATATAAAGGACTTGCATGCAGAAAACTATAAAGGTTAAAAGAAATGAAAGAAAACCTAAATAAATGGAAGTGTATTTCCTGTTTATGGATTTGAAGACTAAATAAGTTATGTTGCCAAGACTACCCATAGCAACTTGTGGATTCCATGAAATCCCAATAAACTTCCTATAACTTTATTTGCAGAAATGGAAAAGTCAATCATCAAATTTATATGGAAGGATATGTGTCCTAAATAGATAATGCCATCTTGAAAAAGAAGAATGAACTTGGAGGAGCCCCATTTCCTGACCTAAAATATATCACAAAACCACAGTAATCAAAATATCCTGGTACTGGCATAAGGATAGGCATATAAACCAATGGAATAGAATTGAGAGTTCAGAAATCAACCCTCATATTTATGGCTAAATTATTTTTGAGATAGGGCAAAACCATTCAATTGGGAAAGAACACACTTTCTTCAAAAATGAAAAAAAAATTAAAAAGAAGGAGGAGAACCCCTACCTCACACCATATGCAAAAATCAAATTAAAATAGATCAAAGACCTAAATATAAAAGCTACAGCTATGAAACTCCTAGAAGAAAAGGAAAGGTAGCATCTTTAGGATCTTGTGTTAGGCAATGTTTTCTTAGACTTTGTACCCAAAGCACACCAAGCAACAAAAAGAAAAAAAAATTGATATATGGGACTTATTAAAATAAAGCCTTTTGTCCTCAAAGAATTTTATCATAAAAGAAGACAAGCTACACAATGGTAGAAAATATTTGAAACCATATATTTGATAAAGGATTCATGTATAGTATGTATAAAGAAATCCTTCAACTTAACAACAAAAAGACTAACAACCCAATTTAAAAATGGGCTAGATACTCTCTAAAGAAGATATAAAAATGATCAAAAAGCATATGACAAGATGCTCAACATCATTAACCCTCAGAGAAATGCAAATCAAACCCATAAGATACTATTTCAGCAACATTGGAATGACTACTTTTTTTAAAAAAATGGGAATAAGTATTGAAGAGTATGTAGAGGAACAGGAACAGGCATTCATGATTGGTAGCAATGTAAAATGGTGCAGCTGCTGTGGAACACAATTTGGCAGTTCCTCATAAAACTAAATATAGAACTACCACAAGAACTGGCAATCCCAGTACTAGATATATTTCTGAAAGAATTGAAAACAGGGATTTGAACAGATATTTGCAAACAATATGTTCTTAGAGGTATTATTCACAATTGCCAAAAGACTGAAGCTACCCAAGTTACCATTAACTGATGAACGGATAAATAAAATGTTGTATATACATACAATGGAATATAATTCAGCTGCTAAAAAGAATGAAGCCTTGATACATGTGTCGACATGGGTTAGCCTTGAAGACCTCACATTGAATGATGTAAGTCAGACTTAAAGGCCAAAATATTGTATGAGCTATCTGATTTGAAATCACTAGAATTAGAAAGCTCCTAGAGTCAGAATCTAGAATATAGTTTACCAGGGGATGGAATGTAATAGGGAATGGGAAGTTAAGGCTTAAACTGTACAGGGTTCCTATTTGGAATGATGGAAATGTTTTGGTAATGCATAGTGGAGATGGTAGCACAATGATGTGAATCAATTAACAGCACTGATACATGTATAAGAATATGATTAAAAGGGGAACTGTTAGATTGTATCTATGGTAACAGAAGAAAATTTATTTTAAAAATCTAAGGAGGGAAGCAGACTTGGCCCAGTGGATAGGGCATCCGTCTACCACATGGGAGGTCCAAGGATCAAACTCCAGGCCTCCCTGACCCATGTGGAGCTGGTCCACACTTAGTGCTGATGCACGCAAAGAGTGCCCTGACATGCAGGGTGTCCCCCGCATAGGGGAACCCCACACACAAGGAGTGTGCCCTGTAAGCCACCCAGTGTGAAAGAAAGTTCAGCCTGCCCAGGAATGGTGCTGCATACATGGAGAGCTGACACACAAGATGATGCAACAAAAAGAAACACAGATTCCCATGCCACTGACAACAACAGAAGTGCACAAAGAAGAAGATGCAGCAAATAGACACAGAGAACAGACAACCGGGGTGGGAGGCGGGGAAGGGGAGAGAAATAAATTTTTAAAAAAATATTTTAAAAAAATCTAAGGAACTACACTGTACAGTGAACCCTAAGTGAAATCATGGTCTTTAATAGTACAATTGTAAAAGTATGCTATCATGAATTGTAACTGATGTTGCATGCCATTTCAAGGTGGTGGTGGGGTGGTATATGATAATCCTGCATTTTATGCAGGATTGTTCTCTGTACCCATAACTTCTCTAATAAAGAAAAAAATGGTCATTCTACAAATAAAATGATAGGAAAAAAGAACAAACACCAAAAGAATAGATTTAAACCCAACCATACCAATTTTTGTATTAAACAAAAATTGTCTAAACAATTCAGGTAAAAGGAAGAGGTTGATTTTATTTTAAAGAGCAGAACCAATTATATTATTTCCATAAGAAACCCACTTTATATTTATAAACACAGGTTATCATGTAGAGATCTACAAACAGAAATTTGGAATGACTGTGTTAACATTAGAAAAATATTTTGGAGCAAAGAAAATTACAAGGGATAAAGAGCAACATTTCAATATAATAAAGAGTTCAATTCATCAAGAGTATATATTGTTTAGTTCAAACTACATGAAAAAAATGTTGCTACTACTGAATGGGAAAACAGAAAAATCAACAATTTTATTTGGCTATTTCAAAACCCACCCTAAAAAATAATAGAATGTAAGCAGAAAGTCATTAAAAATATAGAAAAGACTTGACCTATCTAATCAACAGCATAACGAAAAGATATTTATAAAACACTCTACCAAAGAACTGCAGAATAAAATGTCTGCATGTGTGTATGAAATATTTGAAAAGAGTATATTCTGAGTCATAAGACAAATTTCAAAAATTGTAAGTGATTGAAATCATGCAAAATATATTATTTTAACCAACGGAAATAAACAAGAAAACTCTATGGACCTTCTTCAGAGTGGCAGGAAGCTCATATCATAGACAGTGGTTTCATTTCATTCTTGTACTTCTTGATATCTTGTATCCCAGTAGTATATAGCAGCAGGGTCACTTTAGAACAATTAAAATGGGCAGCACTCCTTCTGTTATCATGTGAAACTCTACCCACTATGTCAATACCCAACAAACATCCAAACATATGTTTACAACTTATATGCATGCCCTGGAAAACTCCCTCCTACCCATGCATCCTCCTTAAATGACATCCTACACCAGTGCTCCTCCTCTGCCATAGTTGAACCCCTCTGTGATTCAAAACTTTTTTTAACTTTTTGCCTTTCATCACTGTATTAGGTGTTGCCCTGTATGTACAGTGGCAAGGCAATCTTTTCCATTTATTCCTGTGTCTGCATCCTTTTTTAAAATGATGTTTTCAAAAAAGTTTTAGATCACAGTAAAGTCACATTTAGAATATATAGGACTCCCATATACACAACATCAAACCCTTTTCCCCCTTCCCTAGCAATGATCTTTTTACACATGGATGTCACATTTGCTGCAACTGATGTACAAATATTGATACATAGTTACTAACCATGGTTTCATTATGGTTTACGTTTTAGACTATACACTGTTATAAATTTTTAGTGACATTTAACATGGCCTGTATCCATCATTGCAAGATCATGCAGAATACTTCCATTGCCACCAGTTACCCCCTCTTCCATCCATTATATTCCTCTCTCCCTTTCCACCGGGGCCCACAGTGACAACCAATCTTCACTGCTTGAAAGACAAGATTGATAGATACTTGCACCAATGCTGAGGGCTTGACACACTAGTCTGTCCTCCCCCACTGGGAGCCACCCATGCTCTCAAGAGACACCCTCCCCTCTGTTTGAGAATATCAGGCCTACCCAGGATGGGGTTATAACACCTTTCCATTCATTGTACTGGTCTCCGCCCACTGATATAACATAGTATGGCAAAATAAGAACTCATATACTCCCTAGAAGCCTGCCCCAGGTGAACCCTGTGCCAGTTGCCCCTATCAAGCATATATAAAGAAATCCTGTATCTTGAAAATAAAAAGACAACCCATTTTAAAAATGGGCAAGAGATTTGAACAGACATTTCAACAAAGAAGAAATACAAATGGCTAAAAAGCACATGAAAAGATGCTCAACATCACTAGCTGTTAGGGAAATGCAAATCAAAAGTACAATGAGACACCATCTTGCACTCATTAGACTGGCAGCTATTAAAAAAACAGAAGACTATAAATGCTGGAGAGGATGTGGAGGAATGGAAACCCTCATCCACTACTGGTGGGAATGTAGAAGGATCCAGCCATTCTGGAGGACAGTTTGGCAGTTACTCAAAAAACTAGCTATAGATTTGCCATATGACCCAGTAATTCCACTGCTGGATATATACCTAGAACTGAAAACAAAGACATGAACTGATGCATGCACACCAGTGTTCAAAGTGGCATTATTCACTACTACCAAAAGTTGGAATCAACCCAAATGCCCATCAACAGATGAGTGGATAAACAAAATGTGGTATATATGTACAATGGAATACTACTCAGCTGTAAGGAGGAATACAGTACTAACGCATGGGATAACATGGATGAATCCTGAGGACCTTATGTTAAGTGAAGCAAGCCAGGCAATGAAGGACAAATACTACATGACCTCCCTGATAAGAATTAAGCAAATCAAGTTGTCTCAGATAGCTAGAGACTGGAAGATAGGCTTATAGAAAATATGGGGAGAGAGAAAGGTTGTGAGTCAATGCCCACACAGGCAAAATCTATGATAAAGTGGAGGTACATAGTTGTGCAACGAAGGAATAAGACAGGGGCATAGGGATACTACTGGGTTGGGCTTTGCAGGCTTCAGGGGGGCTAGGGTTGGGAGGATGGGTCAGATGGTCCATGGAATTGGGGGAAGGATTAAGGGGTAGCAGGTGAACACAGGAGATTGTTGGGTATGTGGTTGAAACTATAATGTTCTTTAGAAAATATAATAAAGAAGTGTTACTGGTTTAAGGCATGTCCAATCTCTTTTTTTAACATCTCCTGGGAACTCATCAAAGACCTTCACTGGAACCCCTGGTTTGCTGCCTGCCCTGAAGAATTTGGGCTTATGCATTGCCATGGTTGCATGAGGCAATTTTATAAAACCTCAAACTATTTACAGATATCCTGTTGGTTTCGTTTCCCTAGAGAATCTGACTAATACAGGCCTATACAATTTTCATTTTTGGAACCTTTACTTAAACATGGGGACTTCATAATCTAAATCTCTTTTATTCTTTCCTGAAAAATTCTCTAATATCTCTTTTCTCACTGTGGTATCAGTTCATATTTTTTTCTGAATACATGGGTGAATCTCACCAAGGATGACTTGAGTTTGCAGTGGCTACTTGAGGAATGTTTGAATTAACCAAGGACAACCATTTGAGATGTGCACTTGAAAAAGAAACTCCTGGTCTTTAACAAATTAGGAAGTGCATATTTGATTGATATTCAGAAGTTCTAAAAGGCTTAATGATTCAAAAATAGCATCTTTAAAAGATTTCTTATAACATGCTCTTAGATGTTTATGGTAGAAAAAAATAAGTTTTAACCTAACGAAAGGGAATCAAACTTTGATTTCAACAGTACTTGAGTTTTGTATAAATTGTCAACTTTAAGATAGAGCCTAAGATCTGTTGATACCTTAAAACCTTAGGCTTATGCTAAATTGAGCTTGCATGGTGTAGCAGTTTGATTTAGTTGATGAATTCAAAAAAGAAATATTGGATTATGCTTGTAATCTGATCTGTACCTGGGCATGATTGAGTTATGATTAGGGCTTTGATTGAGCCACATCATTATGGCATTGGGTCCCCACCCCTTGCTGGGTGGGGATTCACAGATAAAGGTCATGGCAAAGGACAGAGTTGGAGTTTTGATATGAGGGTGTCAGAGTCACGAACCCAAAAGGTACCGGGAATGAAAGACAAAGAGAGCCTGGGATCAGGGGATCTGAAAGCATTGAAGCCTCAAGCTCATCAGACAAGTTTATTAATCTCAGGGGCTTCTTTATATATCCCAAGCAATCATGAGAACCAGCAACTATTCTTGATAACTATTCCCATTACCTCAACCTGTGTAACACAATGAATCAAATGCTATAATTAATTCAAAGTACAAAATTTCAATGTTCTATTATATTGTTGAGAAAACATACCCATAAATCTTGTTGCCCAAGTTGTTCCATTCTACCTAGTCCTTGTTCCACCTGAATGTACACATCTCCTTGCTAGATTTATGACCTGCATGCATAGCTGTAGAGACAGCATGACTCAGTGGTCAAGGAAGTAACTTGCTTCCATGGAAAAAACATGCCTTTGTTTCCCATATTTCCCTCTTTTTGTTTTAGTCAGAATGGCTGTGCCTGTCTTAGGTTGCCCTCCTCTGAGAGGCTTACCCATCATTGACTACCAGCCAAGCACACTGACCATGGGGAACTCATTGCAAGGTTCTTGCAAGTACCAAATTATTGCCCTGTCCCATAGCATTCACATGGTGCAGTCTTCAGCAAACGCCTCGTCCCAGGGAGGGAACAACAATAAGCAACAAGATTAACACACAAAGTCCTATTCCTAATGCTGATAAAAAATGTTGAGACTTCCACCAATTTACTGGATTAAACTTATTGAAATGAGAAATCAAATCATTAAAGATATCCTTATCATCAGCTACATAAATCTGATTATTTCCAATATCGTTTTCTGTAATTCTTCTATTTCTAATGACATATTACCCTTATGACCTATCAAATGATTTCTAATCTTTTCCCAATCAAAAGTAGAATTATTATAAGCAAGCAGAGTAATACAAAAATTACTCTTTTTCCAATCACATTTTAAACCTCTAAGTAAATTTAAGTTGTATACTTGATCTCCAAGAAATAAAACTGCTGATTCTAGATCATTAACTCTATTGTTTAATTCTTCATCTATGTGCTCTTGACTATGCCATAAGTCACTAGCATTCTTATGCCAATCATGCACATATTGCTGAGTCTGCACAGTCTCATGCAAGGTCATGGTAGCTGTAGCAGCAGCTGCAATAACACCAATCAGTCCCAATATGCCAGCTATTAACAGTCCCACAAATCACTTTGAGCACTTCAGGATTTCTTGAGCCATATGGAACAGCAGTTGACTCTCAGGTGATGATTGCCAAATTCGGTTCAGTCGCACTGGAATCCACACTCCCCACCACCTTCAAGTCATTGTAATGAAATTTCCATTCTGTAAAACATTCTCAGACAAACAGGTATACAACACCCCACTTTTATAAAACAGAGCATTCTCAGTTATAGTTTTCCAACCACAAACACATAAGGATCTCTTACACAAGATTGAAAATGATGAGTTTGATCTAAACACAAATATTGACCATTCTATTATTCCCAATCCATTCTATAGTAGGTGCTATTCCCAGAAAACCTTTCCACAAATTCTTTTGACTATGCATAGATGTAATATTACACCATGGAGAAGGGATCCCTTTTCCTTTATATTTCCAAACACTATTATTTTTGGTAAAAATTATTTTTTCATCCAATTCAAGGGATTCATGAAACGGATATTGCATATTACTAATTGGCTGTTCTTTACTATTTAGACCATACCAAATAAATCTGCCATTATATTTGGTGGAACTCCTCATAGGGGCACTTTCCCACACTATTCCATAGGAATCATTAAAAACGACAGATCCTCTTCCTATATGGCATTCTTGCCATCCTTCTTTATCCCCAATATCTCTTTGCAGACAGTTATAGGTAGGTTTTTTAGTCACCATATAATTATAAGAAGGAAATAATGTCACTAAATATTTAGTATTATTATTTTTGAAGATAACCATAGTTCAATTTTTAACATACATACATGGAGGATGGTTACCAATGCATAGGGGTCGAGAATCAAATGGTAATATGAGATTATAGATTCTTTATCCTTCCTCATGGGACTTAATTGGTAACCGATCATCAATTGGTCCAGGGAATATATGGGTCTTATTCAGATAAATAGGCAAGGATGGATCTTTCCAGGTTAACACTTTGAGTAATGGGGGGTTAGGTATATAGACCCAATAGGTGTAATTACCCATGGCTTCCTCATTACTTATGATCACCATGATCAGAAGTTGTAGGAGATCCCATCTCTTCATTCCATGGTTTAATCCTCTTCGCAGGTAGCCAAATTTGCTCTCCATTTTATGAAATACAAGAGCATAGCCTTGCCTCCCATACTTTAATCCTGCCTTTTTTCCATTCATTGCTTAAAATATCTTTCCAGAATATTGGTTGATCTTCATTTCCAGTGTCCACTGTAGATGTTTGATATTTTCCAAAGTGACATTCTGCAGGTGTCAGTGAATTATAAACATTAAGAAAATTTAAAGTAAATAATAATAATAATAATTGATGTTTTGGTGTTATAATACCATCATCTCCCCCTTTTTGTTTTAAAAGCATAGTTTTTAGGGTATGATGGCTGTGTTCAACTATGGCTTGACCTGTAGGATTGTAAGGAATACTAGTAACATGTTCAACAGCATACATAGAACAAAAGGAAGCAAAAGGCTTACTAGTTTAAGACGGGCCATTATCAGTTTTAATTTTCAAGGGGCATCCCATCACAGCAAAAGCAGATCACAAATGGGAATGAACATGATGAAAACATTCACCACTTTGTGCAGTAGCCCAGAAAAAATGAGAGTGTCAGTACAGACATGGACATATTGTAGTTTACCAAATGATGGTATGTGAGTAACATCCATCTGCCACAGTTGATTAGGAGCCAGGCCTCTGGGATTAGTTTCAGCCTGAAAAGGCACTGTGGCCAAAGGTCCACAGGTGGGATGGGTGTGAATAATCTCTTGACTTTGATGTTTTGTCGATTGAGGAAATTTATGTCTAAGTCCCTTAGTATTAATATGAATTAATGCATGATATTTAGTTGCATCCTGCAAACATCCCACTAACAGATCATCTTGGGCATTTGGGGTAGCTAGAGGACCAGGAAGGGAAGAAGGAGACCAGATATGAGTAATATATATGGACTGGCTTCTTTGTCGAATGAGGGCTTGGTAAGGTCAGCAAAGAGTTGAGACAATTCATCGGTAATAAAAATATGAGCTCTTTCAATAAGAGCTACAGTTAAACACACATATTCAGAATCAGAGACAATATTCAAGGGCTCCTGAAACGTTTGTAAAACCTTAATGATGACTGAAAGCTCTGTGAGTTGAGCAGATGAATAAGGAGTCTGCCAAACCTGTTCCTTTTAAGAGGTAACATATGATGCTTTTCCAATACTACTATCATCAGTAAATACTGTACATGCATTTTCAATAGGAACGGTTTTCACATTTTTTGGTAAAATCCAAGTGGTTCTTCATAAGAATGTTAACAATTTAGAAGTAGAATAATGATTATCAATAATGCCTTGAAAATTACTAATAGCAATTTGCCATTGAGGATTAGTTATATAAGTGTTGAATTTCTTCATGAGAAAGATCACAAATAATCCTGTCTGGATCAGACCACTTTAATTGTAACGATCTAACACAGCCTTTTGCTAGGATGGAAATTATTTTTTGGAGATATGTCTGCAATCTTTTTTGTTTATTATTAGGTTAAAAAAAAACACAAAAACCCATTCCAGTATACCTTCTTGCCAAAATAAAGCTGTAGGAGATTAAGGGGTTGAGAAAATAAATCAACAGATTTGTCAGGTTCTATTTGTGTTAATTGCCCTTGAGAAATTTGATCCTCTATCAATGCCAGTTCTTTTTCAGCCTCTACAGACAATGTTATAGGGCTAGAAAGATCTACATTCTTTCTGATAGTGACTAGGCTTCCCACATTCAAAACAATTTCCTTTCTTTCTGTCCTCCTTCAAGCTACCTTTAAAGGCTACAGCCACGACCACCTTTTTACATTCACTGTTAGCCTGATCAAAAGCAAACGTTAACAAAATTAACTCTCTTGCTTCTGGTATCTCAATTCTTTGAATCAAAATGTCAGTTAATTGGGCTACAAATTCCACATATGGTTAATTCCCTGGATCACTTTGGCAAAAGATTGAGTAGGTTTTCCAGGTATACAAATCCGTTTCCAAGCTGCCAAAAATGAATTGTGCACTTGTGTTATGGCCTGATCATTGTATTGGAGCTGTCTTTGAATTCCAGACCAATCACCAATACCCAATAATTGTTCAGCAGCAGTAAGAATGGGAGGATTCTGTACTGCGTTACAGTGCGCAATCATATTGGCTTCATCTGTCCACCAGGTTTAAATTGCAAAAACTCAGTCGAGCTTAAAACAGTTCTAGCCAGCATGTCCCAATCCCAGGGGATAAGTTGGTCAGCTTGAGTCAGCCCCTGCACTAAGCCAAAAGCGTAAGGACTATTAGTTCCAAATTGTGCACAGGCTTGTTTAAGTTCTTGCAGAATTTAAAGTGGCAGGGGTTCATGATGAAAATTATATCCTCCTTGAGGGTTGTTTGCCTCTGGGGAAACTTGTTGAATATTTACCGGGAAAGCTGTTAGTAATTGCATTCCTTCAGGATCTCCCTGTCAAGATCCTTGCAGCAAACAATGCATTAAGGGAGTAGTTGGAACTGGATTTGGTACAAACACGTTGTTAGTGTAGGGCCTGGTGTCAATGGCATCAGTAAATATTCCCGGGGCTGTCGGCATTGTAACCGGTGAGACTGTAGGGGCTACATTACACAAATTAGGGTAAATGCTGGCTTTAGAAATATTCAATTTAGACACCTGCTTAGGCAGAAAGGGGTTAGTTTCTTTCTCATTGGGGGGCTCATCCTTGTCCTTGTCCTCTATTTCCTCCCTGTCCTCACTCTGATGGCCCGTGTCATGGGACTCCCTGGAAAAGATGGTAATTTCTTCCTCCTCTGCTTCAAACTGCAGTGGATCTAAGGCTGCTGCAATCTGTTGCCCTAAAGCCCACACCAACAGTGATATAGTCTTTCCTTTTTGGTATGCTCTATGTAGCACCTTCATTACCTGTTTCCACTGTTTAAGATTTAAAAGATTTTTTCCTTGTGGCTGAAACCAATAACAGTGTTTTTGTACTAGAGCAAAAATTCAAGTAAATCAGCAGTTTTCACTGAGACTCCAACAGTATTTAAAAGAGATTTTTGTCCTCTGAATATTCTTCCAGACATCCTCATTGATTCCCCATACCCTGATGCTAGCAGAAAACAAAATTAATTTAAGATTCTCACCACTGTATTGTCAGACTTGAGTCACCTTTCAATGGACACCTCAACCTTTCAGGAAGGTTTTCAGTTTCCATGTTCCCAATACTGCCATGGAAGAATCTCTGCTGCAGTCACTGCTTTGGGCCCCACATTGGGTGCCAGATGTCAGAGTCATGGACCCGAAGGGTATTGGGAGTGAAAGACAAAGAGAGATTGGGATCAGGGGATGTGAGAGCATTGAAGCCTCAAGCTCATCAGACAAGTTTATTAATCTCAGGGATTTCTTTATCTACCCCAAGCAATCATGAGAACCAGCAACTATTCTTGCTAACTATTCCCATTACCTTAACTTGTGTAACACATTACCTTAACTTGTGTAACACAAATGCTATGATTATAATTCAAAGTACAAAATTTCAATGTTCTGTTATATTGTTGAGAAAACATAGCCATAAATCTTGTTGCCCAGGTTGTTCCATTCTACCTAGTCCTCATTCCACCTGAATGTACACATCTCCTTGCTAGATTTATGACCTGCATGTATAGCTATGGAGACAGCATGACTCAGTGGTCAAGGAAGTAGCTTGCTTCCATGGAAACAACATGCCTTTGTTTCCCTCATGAGGGTTTTTATGTTGGAGTTTGATGCTGAAGCCTTAAGCAGGAGCCCTGGGAAGTAAACTCACAGAGAAAAGAGAAGCCAGCACACGGAAGAGAGGAATGCTGAGCCCAGGAAGAAGCAAGCCCTTGGAAGAAAGGAGCCTTGAACCCAGAGAGAAGCAAGACTCTGAAAGGGAGGAACCCAGGAAGCCTGAACCCTTGCAGCCATCAGCAGCCATCTTGCTCCAAATACACTTTGGTGATGGAATTAACTTATGCTTATGGCCTGGTATCTGCAAGCTCCTACCCCAAATAAATACCTTTTATAAAAGCCAACCAGTTTCTGGTATTTTGCATCAGCACCCCTTTGGCTGACTAATACACATGGTATGCAGGATATGGTTTTGTAGAGAAAAATAAGAGAATAGTTCTTTCTTAAAGCAAAATCATTGGCTATTGAAAAATTTTAAAGAGAAAAAATACAGGATAAAACCTGAAAGAATAGGAAAGTTGCAAAGATTTGCAGAAAAAGAATTTTGTTTTTCATGGTTATTGCTGGATAAGACATAATGGGTTTTCCAATAAGATTTTTATAAACAGCATATGCATGCAAATTTGAAATTTGGTTTTTCCCATTAAAATGACAGCATTTTCTGGGATTATTGTTCTGCTTTCAGTAGGTGATTGAAAGTTTTATTTGCCTTATGAGTAATTGGCCTAGAAGGCATTTATTATGTTTCTTATCACAGCAATTCACTGCCCTGCATGTAGTCTTTAATATGAATGCATTTTTTAAGAGAATCAAGTCATCTTCCTTTTTTAAAAAAACATTTATTTATTTAATCATCTTCCTCTCCCACCACTCTGCTATTTTTGCTGTGTATGTACATTTACTGTGTGATCTTCTGCATCTATTTCTCTTTTGGTTTTCTCTTCTCATGTTTTTCTCCTCTAGGACTCAACAGTATTTGTTCCTGGGGACCACTGATGTGGAGAGAGGTTTGATGTCAATTGTGCCACCTCAGTTCCTGGTCTCCACTGTGCTTCACTTTGACTCTCCCCTTCATCATTTTTTTGTTGCATCATCATCTTGCTGTGGTACTCACTTCCATGGGTACTGGCTCACTCTACAGGCACTGACTCACTGTGTCACTGGCTCATCATGTGGGGCATGCTTCCTCTTCTTATTTTTCACCAGGAGGTCCCAGGGATCAAACCCAGGCCCTCCTATATGGTAGGTGGAAGCCCTATGACTTGAGGCACATCTGCTTCCCCTCATCTCCCTTTTAATATATCTATTTTTGTAAAGGATCATACTACTGCCAGAATATTGTTTTAATTTTTCGTTGTCACTTTGGTTAAATAAGGAGCTGAGTCTTGTTCATGGTGACCTATGATCTTATTTCATATACATTACAAACCTCCTGGCAATTTTGACATCTTGCATTTCCTCAACCAAATCCTAAGTATGTCTCCTTGATCAAAGATTTCTACAGGGGTCCCAGAAAATAAAAAATTGTGGGAAACAAAGGTATGTTGTTTCCATGGAAGCAAGTTACTTCCTTGAAGACTGAGTCATGCTGTCTCCATAGCTATACATGCAGGTCATAAATCTAGCAGGAGATGTGTACATTCAGGTGGAATGAGGACTAGGTAGAATGGAACAACCTGGGCAACAAGATTTATGGCTATGTTTTCTCAACAATATAATAGAACATTGAAATTTTGAACTTTGATTTATAATCATAGATTTTGATCCATTGTGTTACACAGGTTGAAGTAATGGGAATAGTTAGCAAGAATAGTTGCTAGTTCTCACGATTGCTTGGGGTATATAAAGAAGCCCCTGAGATTAATAAACTTGTCTGATGAACTTGAGGCTTCAATGCTCTCACATCCCCTGATCCCAATCTCTCTTTTTCTTTCATTCCCGATACCCTTTGGGTCCATGACTCTGAAAAAAATTGTTAATTTTTTACCTTAATAGAAGAGAAATTTTAAAAGTTGTTAGGATTATTTGATATGTTGGGACTTGCATGGGATGTGTTGTCAAATTAAAAAGAATTATCTAATTTTCTGTTGGTTAAATTTGAGTGTGCAAAAAATTATTCATATAAACATTTCAGAAATTATATGAAGTTACTTAGAGAGTTGTCAAGATCTTTACTGCTCATGACAGGCACTAGTGCAGATTTGTAAGGTATTGTACAAGAGTGAGGTCTTATTAGTCAGTCAAGTTATTCTTTATAAAATGCTCCATTCCACAAAATAAACAAGTTGTCTGGTCATTTACATTGTATTCTTCTGGTGCTTTTTTTAACTTCAACAACAACAAATAAATAAATAAACAAACTTTAAATGAGAAGGTTAGCATATTTACCTTACTCCATCTGTCAACTTCACAACACTTGTAAAACTGAAAGTTCAAGAGGTGTCAAATACCTTGCAAAAAGGACCCTTTAAACATCTTTAAATGGATTTTATACAATCTCTACCACCTCCAACTTTAACCTTATACCCAATTACAATTAAACTTATCATTTCAAGTTTATGAAAATCAAAATAAAACTATTAAAAGCCATCACTGGAGACATGGGGAGTGGTGGAGATTTGGGCCCGAAGGGTATCAGGAATGGAAGAAAAAAAAGAATGAAAGAAAGAGGAAGAAAGTGAGAAAGCTGGGATCAGGGGGTCCATGAGTAGAGACTCATCAGACAACTTTATTGTTTACAAGGAGCTCTATATATACCTCAGTCTACATGAGAACAAGCAGCAACACGCAGTTAACTATCAGCATTACTCAGAGTCTAAGGAATTCAAAAAATCTTATCTCAAGGTACAAAGTCTAAGTGTTCAATTTACTACAAAAGGTATGTGCTCATCTTTCAGCCTTTAATAGCTTCCTCCTGTTTGCTGGGAACTATTTATTACTGAATTCCTTAGGTTGCAAGCATAGCCATGGAAACAGCATGTCTCTCCTTGTGAGACCTCTGTGCCTCAGTTTCCAAACTTTCCCTTTTTGTTTTGTTTGTTTGTTTAGTTATTTATTTCTCTCCCCTTCTCCCACCTAGTTGTCTGTTCTCAGTGTCTATTTGCTGCAACTTCTTTGTCCACTTCTGTTGTTGTCAGTGGCATCAGGAATCTGTGTTTCTTTTTGTTGTGTTATCTTGTTGTGTCAGCTTTCCATGTGTGTGGCACCATTTCTGGGCAGGCTGTACTTTCTTTCACACTGGGCGGCTCTCCTTATGGGGTGCACTCCTTGCTCATGGGGCTGCCCTATGTGGGGGATACCCCTGCAAGGCATGGCACTCCTTGCACACATCAGCACTGCACATGGGCCAGCTCCACATGGGTCAAGGAGGCCTGGGACTTGAACTGCAGACCTCCCATGTAGTAGACAGACACCCTAACCAGTGGACCAAGTCCACCTCCCCCCCCTTTTGTTTTACTTGAGGTGACCATGCCTGTCTTAGGTTGCCCTCCTCTCGAAAGTCTTACTCATCATTGACTACCTGCCAAGCTCTTTGACTTGGGGAGATTATTGAAGTGCTTTGGCTAGCACCAGATTATTTGCATGTCCCATGGCTGTTACACTTTGCAATTTTCTTTGAAAGCACTGTCCGGCACAGGCAAGAATCATGAGCAATAGAACAAATATGTTTAGCCCTATTCCTAAAGCTGACAGGAAATGCTGTGCTTTCCACCAATTAACTGGGTTAAATTGTGTAATATGTGAAATCATATCTGACAAAATATCCTTATCATTTGCTACATGAATTTGATTATGAGACATCTCTAATATTTTCCTTTGTAATTCAATTATTTCCAGAGAGATATTACTTTTATGGCCTAATAAATGATTCTTACTTTTTCCATACTATATTTGATGTATTATATGCAAGCAGAGTTAAACAGAAATTACTTTCATTCCAACCACATCTCAACCCCCTTAACAAATTCAAATTATACAATTGATTTCTAATATGTAACATAGCTGATTTCAAATCATTAACTCAATTATTTAACTGCCCAGAATCTATATGCTCTTGACTATGGCACAAATCACTAGCATTTTTATGCCAGTTATGTACATATTGTTCTGTTCATACTTTCATGTAAAGTTATTACAGCAATAGTAGCAACTGTAATGATACCAATCATCCCCAAAATGCTTATAATAAGCAGTCAAAGAAAGCATCTAGTCCATTTCAAGAATTCTTGTGCCATATGTAGCAATAACTGACTTTCAGGAAATGACTGCCAAATTCCACATCATTCTCACAGGTATCCAGATGCCTTTTCTTCTTCTGGCCATCACTATAGTTTCTTCATTGATATTCACGTTTACAGTGGAGCCAATTTTTCCTTTTCTCAGGTTTCAGTGGTAGGGCCCTGGACCTTTACAAAGGCATCTGTGTCAACAGTCCTAAAAGGGGTGTTAGTGGAGTGGGCAGGGACATGACAGCCACCTGTTACTACTAGCAGGTATCCCAGGTGCTTTTTCATAATCTGAGGGTGATTTACAACAGTCCATCATTTCTGTCTTGCTTTTAGTATTTGCAATCCACCCCCAGATAGGGATGGCAGTCTTTAGAGTGACCAGACCCTATTGATTTAAATCTTTCACTTTTAGCAGGACCTCCCATGCTGCACACAATTGCTTTTTTATATTGCACTTTTGGTCTCTTTCCAGAATTGTGATTAAAATCCAAGGGATACTTGTTTAGAATTTTGCTTTTGCCACAAACTCCACCCAAAGCCAATATTGGTGCTTGCCATGTCCAATTCATAGGCTAAGTTAATGTCCACAGTTTACTTTCCTTTTCTTATTATTTAAAGCAGCTTGCTGGAGGTTTTCCTACTTCCATGAAGGACTTTTCCCTATTAATACATACAATGGTTGTAATATTTGAGCTAAGTGAGGGATGAAAGATTTTCAGTATTCCAACCATATTACAAACTACATTAACATGAGAAAACATTGTACTTTATCAATCACAGCAGAAGTTATAGTTTTGTTTTAGCCCAACTAAACAATATTGAAGAATTCATTAGAGGAGGAGGGACCTCACAGTCCACCCCAACTGTCTGCCCACCCCAGGCTCTCAAGATAAGATACCACTGTTTCTGCTGTTTCTTTTAATTTTGAAAAAAGGATTACTTATTAACATAATGTCATCAGTAGCATTTTTTTAGCCACAGATTTCTTCTGCACAGCCAGATTCTTTGCCACAAGGCCAGGGCAGATGGTTGGGCTATATACACAGCCTTGGGGAGGCACTGCAAAAGTCTATTGTTGACTTTTCCACAGGTAGGAGAATGCAGGCTGGCTTGACTTGCTTAAGGAAATACTAAAGAAAGTCTTAGCACATTTTAAAACAAAATGATAGTGGCATAGTTGGATATTAATTTTTTGCAACAAGCTAGCAATATTTGGTACAGCTCCATACTACAATGCTATTACTGCAATTTATGATAAGAAGTTGTTTCTATGACACACACCTTTTTATATTAATTAAATCCATAATCATATTGTACTTTTGTTTAGTATTATGTTGAAATATTGGTAAATTTATACACTCTTAAGCATTCATATGAACCTTTTACTCATACAACTTTAGTTAACAGGGTTTAAAAATCTGGTTAATTTTATAACACTTTTAAAGAACTTCCATTCAATTTATAACATATTAAATGAACTCAACTATTTAATTTTTCTTTCAAGGTAATTAGTTTGGAATAAAAAGCTACTTTTCAGGATTTGATTCTGAGAAAGCAGGTTTGAAAATTAATTTCCTTTAAAAGAGATGAGAGCTTTTTTTCTTTGAACACTGAGGAAATGATGAGGTTAAAGCACAAGAAGCTATTTTGATAAAACAGACTTTCTTTGTATACTGATTATTCAAGATGAAAACTTTTTATAAACTTGTACCAAAACAGGCTAATGATTTGAGAGACTTTGAGAAAGAAGAAAATTTTAACTTTGCATTAGTATACTTCTTGATACTAAACTATTTAAAACTTTATAGACAGACCCATCAAATCTTGCTTAACTTTAACCATAAAAATTTCTTTTCCATTAACCTTCTACACTTTCAGTATTCATTCAGATTTTGTCACACATTTTTTCTTTCTTAATAATCACTTTTCTTAGGACAAAATCATCTCCTGTTTCCTTAACAATAAAAACACATTCCATATATTCCACATACATAAGTTACCAAAACAATTTTGGAAGCTTTTCAGGCAACCTTTTTCCAAAATATAATTACTATCAACACTAAACAAACTTGTTAAAATAATGAACTTTTCTTCATTTTAAATACTTAGTAGCATGTAATACCAGAAATAGTCTTTTAGAAGCAGGTTTGCAGGGGAGGCTGGCTGCCAACAAGTTTTCTTGTTATAAAATTACCTTTTATTATTATTATTATCAATTCAGGTTTTGTTTAATAATGACTTTTTGCAATTATCCATTTAAGTACCTTAATTTAAACAATGCTTTGCTAAAATTCTCATAATTATTTGTAACCATATAGACTATAATTATATTATTTTAAGACAAATTTTACCTTCACAGGACACATTCCCTTACCCAAAGTTACAATAATTCTTTTACATATGGATATCCAGTTCTCCAGGCACCATTTTTTGAATAGGCCATTCTTTCCCAGTTGAGAGGGTTTGGTGGCTTTATTGAATTTTATATGACTATATATATGAGGATCTCTATCAGCTCTCAGTTCAGTTGCATTAGTCTGTGTGTCTCTCCTTGTGCCAATACCATGCTTTTTTCTCTACTGTAGCTTTGTAGTGTGATTCCTCCAATTCCGTTTTTCTTTTTTCTTTTTTTTTTTATTTCAAGATACTTTTATTTTTAAAACAGGTCACAACATTAAGCTTTTGGCCCATTCTGTGGTTATACAAGCTACAAATGCTTGTTCAGCAAGTGAGAGGCATCCCTTAGAAGTATGTTTGAAAGTGAATAAAAATCCATATAAAACAAAATAATCAAGTAGTTTCCATAGGAACACAGATAAGTGTAACCCCATCTCCTAGTCTTCCTTATCGCTGTGTCTGTGCCAACCCTACTCTTAGAAGGACATTTCAAAACTAGCAGTAATTAAGTTAAATGATCCCCCCCCCCAAATCCCTCCATTCAAGATAAACTCACAGCAGCTACAAAAATGGTATTTACACATTAATACTAGCTGGAGCACAAGTGGCCCACTTTCCCAAGCACAGGAAAAAGGCAGAGCACTGGCGTCTTGCTCCTCTACTTCAGGGGGAAACCCCCGGCTCTCAATTTGTTGCATGACTTGCCATGCAGGCTCTGACATCACATAGTAGATGGTTGGCCTCTGGAACCCATTGAAAGTGGAAGCAGTAGCCACAGTGTAAGCCCCCAGCATCCAGTCAAACAGCATCCAGTCGCCCACGTGCATTTCTGGCAGGCCACAGTGCTCAATGATCCGATCAAGGCCATCACACGTGGGTCCCCATATGCTAGATGAGTAATACTTCTCATCTGGTTTGCATCTCTTCTGCAGAAGAAGCTTTACATGCTCATGATCATAAAGGATACAATTAAATGATCCATACATTCCATCATTCACATAATGCATAAAGGTTTGTTCACTCGATTCATCTTCATCATCAGAGCCTGTCTGTTCCTTAAACACAATTTATTTTGGCAATGATATTCACTGCAAGTGTGAAAGCTGAAGCAACATAATATCAGCCTGGTTCAGCTATGATTCTCACTCCAGAATCTAATGGGAAATACTTGTCTAATGCTGGATTAATGACACTGGTTATCTCTTCAAATTTAAGCTTCACGTCATCAGATCTGGGAAAGCCACCACCAATATCAAGTAGATACATGCTGAAACCAACCTCAGCTCCCATGTCAAAGACACAGCGGGCATCATAGATGGCCTGCACAAAAGTTTCAGGATCAGTATAGCCACTTCCCACATGGAAGCTGACATCAATGACATCAATATCGAGCTCTTTAGCCCATTCCAAAAGAAGCTTGCTGGTTTTCTGTGTGGCTCCAAATTTAACACTGAGGTGGCAGACTGCTTTGGAGTCATCGGTGGCAATCCACAAAACCAACTTTTGCCTTTGGATATGCCCTGGCCACTTTCATCAACTCAACCTCGCTGTCAAAAGTCATCATCTCAACTCCATTATTGGCGGCATAGTTAATTTGAGACACTTGTTTACAAGGGTTTGCATAGATTATCCTCTCTGGTGGCACCCCGAGACTCTGCACCAACTGGATTTCAGTCTTGCTAGCACAATCAAATCCTGTCCCTATGGAAGCCAGGGTCTTCACTATGGCTTTACTGTCATTACATTTGACTGCAAAGAAGGGGGTGACACGAGGAAGAACTTTTAACCATCTCAGATGTTCTTTAGAATGTCTCCAAGGTCTGCAACATAGAAGGCATCTTTATCATCAGAAGAAGAAACTTCATTAATTTTTTGGCCCAGAATGTCCTTGGCAGTAAAACCTTCATCAGGAAATGGCAGTCAAACTCCTCATTACTGAAGTTGTTCATGGTTTCTTGATGTTCCACTGAAACACAACAAAATGGAAAACTAAGAGACAGAATTTAAAGAGATTTCTTTCAACTTTTCAGGAAGGCAATTCTCCAGGAATTCCAAATCTTGCTGAATTATAAGACTTGTGCCCTTGATGCAGCAGTAGAAATGTTCTCCTAGCACTTGGGCGCTGGGGCCACACCCCGAGGAGGTCCTGCAGCCTGCAATGCTGCCACCACTGCTGCCCACCTCGCTCCCTCCCGCTGGAGGACTGCTGGCCCAAGGAGGCACCAGAACTGCTGCCAGAGGGTGGTTGGTGGCAGAGCTGCAGAGGCCTGACTTATTTTTCTTTTTCAATATGTCTTTACCTACTCGGGGCCTCTTTCCTTTCCAAATAAATTTCATAGTGAGTTTTTCTAATTCCTTAAAGAATGCTGTGTTGATTTTTATTGGGATTGCATTGAATGTGTAGATCAGTTTTGGTAGGATAGACATCTTGATAATATTTAGTCTTCCTATCCATGAACAGGGAATATTCTTCCATTTATTTAGGACTTCTTTGATTTCCTTGAACAGTCTTGTGTATTTCTCTGTGTATAAGTTTTTCACATCTTTAGTTAAATTTATTCCCAGGTATTTGAAATTTTAATTTACTATTGTAAATGATATTTGTTTCTTGATTTCCTCCTGAGCTTGCTCATTATTTGTATATAGAAATGCTACTGATTTTTGTGCATTCATCTTATAACCTGCAACTTCACTAAACTCATTTAAGTTCTAGAAGCCTTGTTGTAGACCTCTTAGGGTTTTCTATGTATAGGATCATGTCATCTGCAAATAATGAAATTTTGACTTCTTCCTGTCCAATTTGAATGCTTTTTGTATCTGCTTCTTGCCTCAGTGCTCGAGCAAGTACTTCTAAGACAATGTTAAATAGAAGGGGTGAGAGTAGGCATCCTTGTCTTGTTCCTGATCTTAGAGGGAAGGATTTTAGGATTTCACCATTGTAAAAGATGTTGGCTGTGGGTTTTTCATATATACTCTTTATTATGTTAAAAAAATTTCCTTGTATTCTGATCTTTTGCAGTGTTTTTATCAAGAAAGGGTGCTGTATTTTGTCCAATTCTTTTTCTGCATCTATAGATATAATCGTGATTTTTTCCCTTTAATCTGCTTACATGGTGTATAACATTGATTGATTTGCTTAGGTTGAACCATCCTTGCATACCCGGAATGAATCCCACTTGGTTATGGTATATAATTTGCTTAATGTATTGTTGAATACAGTTAGCAACTATTTTGTTGAGGATTTTTGCATCTAGGTTCATTAGAGAAATTGATCTGTAATTTTCCTTTTTGTGGTGTCTTTGTTTGGTTTTGGTACTAGGATAATGTTGGCATCATAGAAGGAGTTAGGTAATGTTCTTTCTGCTTCGATTTTTTGGAAGAGTTTCAGCAGGATTTGTGTTAGTTCTTTCTGGAATGTTTTGTAGAATTCACCAGTGAAGCCGTCTGGCCCTGGGTTCTTCTTTGTTGGGAGGTTTTTAATGACTGATTATACCTCTTTACTTGTGATTGGCTTGTTGAGATCATCAATTTCTTCTTTCATCAATATAGGCTGCTTATGTGTTTCTAGGAATTTGTCCGTTTCCTCTGAATTGTCAGTTTTGTTGGAATATAGTTTTTCAAAGTATCCTCTCATGATAATCTTTATTTCTGTGGGGTCAGTGATGACATCTCCCTTCTTGTTTCTTATTTTGTGTATTTGCATCTTATTGCTCTTTTTCTTTGTTAGTCTAGCTAAGGGTTTGTCAATTTTATTGATCTTCCCAAAGAACCAGCTTCTTGGTTTTGTTTATCTTTTCAAGTGCTTTCCTATTTTCTATTTCATTTAGTTCTGCTCTTATCTTTGTTCTTTCTTTCTTTCTTCTTCCTGTGGGGTTACTTTGTTGTTTTTTTACTAATTCCTCCAAATGTGCAGGTAGTTCTTCAATTTTTGCTCTTTCTTCTTTTTGGATGTATGAATTTATGGCTATAAATTTCCCTCTCAGTACTGCTTTTGCTGCATCCCATAAGTTTTGTATGTTGTGTTATCATTTTCATGAGTTTCAAGGTAGTTATTAATTTCTTTTGAGATTTCCTCTTTGACCCACTGTTTTCTAAGAGCATGCTGTTTAATTTCCATATCTTGGTGTGAAATCTGGCTTCACTCCACTGTGGTCAGAGATATTATTTTTTATGATTTTGATCTTTCTGAATTCACTGAGCCTTTCTTTGTGGCTAGCATATGGTCCATCTTGGAGAATGATCCATGTGCACTTGAGAAAAATGTATATCCTGCTGTATTCAGGTGTAATGATCTGTAAATGTCTATTAGATCCAACTCCTCTAATATACTGTTTAAAGTTTTTATTTCTTTAGTGTTTCTCTTTTGAGATGTTCTATCCAAAGTTGATAGTGGTGTATTAAAATCTCCCACTATAATTGTAGAGTCATCTACTCTTTCACTTAGTTTTTCCAGTGTTTGCCTCATGTATTTGGAGGCGCCCTTGTTAGGAGCATAAATAATTATGATTATTTGTTCTTCTTGAGAGATTGTCCCTTTCACTAATATGTAGTAGCCTTCTTTGTCTCTCACAATTTTTTCACATTTAAAGTCTATTTTGTCTGATATTAATATAGCTACTCCTGTCTTTTTTGGTTATTGTTTGCTTGTAAGATTGTTTTCCAACCATTCACTTTCAACCTCCATGAATCCCTGGGTCTAAGATGTGTTTCTTGTAGACAGCATATAGATGGGCCATATTTCCTTATCCAATCTCCAAGTCTGAATCTTTTGATAAGTGAGTTTAATTCATTGACATTCAGTGTTATTACTTTCAAGGAATTTTCTATGTTAGCCATATTTTGATTGGACTTGTGTTTGTCATATTTTGTTTGTTTTTTTCCTTCTCTTTTTGTCTTTTTTGTTGCTCTTACACTCTCCTCCAACTCTGCCTCTCCTGTTTTTTCCTTTCTTCCTGAAGAACTCCTTTTAGTATTTCTTGAAGGGCAGGGTTCTTGTTGGCATTCTCTTTCAATTTCTGTTTATCTGTGAATATTTTTAACTCTCCATCTTTTTGAATGCTAGTTTAGCTGGGTAGAGTATTCTTGGTTGGATTTTTTTTTCTTTTAGTACCTAGACTATATCATACCACTGCCTTCTTGCCTCCATGGTTTCAGATGAGAAAGCAGCACTTAATCTTATGGAGCCTCCCTTGTATGTGATGGTTTTCTTTTCTCTTGCTTTTAGAATTTTTTCTTTGTCTTGAGCATTGGAT
Organism: Dasypus novemcinctus; assembly: GCF_030445035.2. Lineage (NCBI taxonomy): Eukaryota > Metazoa > Chordata > Mammalia > Cingulata > Dasypodidae > Dasypus > Dasypus novemcinctus. Next base: position 947,107 of record NC_080673.1, read on the forward strand.
AATTTGACACATATATGTCTTGGGGTGGGCCTGTTGGGATTTATGATGTTTGGGGTGTGTTGTGCTTCCTAGACATGTACATCCATCTCTCTCAGTAGATTTGGGAAGTTTTCAGTCATTATTTCCTCCAACAGTCCTTCTGTCCCCTTTCCCTTCTCTTCTCCTTCTGGGATGCCTATAATACATATGTTTGTGCATTCTGCATTGTCATTCAGGTCCCTAAGTCCTAGTTGGATTTTTTCTATCTTTTTATCAATCAGTTCTATTATCCGTTTGATTTCAGATGTAATGTCTTCCATGTCGCTAATTCTCTCCTCTGCCTCTTCTAATCTGCTGCTATTTGCATTTCTTGAACTGTGCTGTTCATCCCCATCATATCTGTTATCTTTTTGCATAGGTCTGCAATTTCCTCTCCAAGTGTTTTCTTCATATTGTTAATCTCTAATATATGTTTTGAGATCTTTAATTACTTGTCCAATGTTCTGCTCCCCTTCCCAGCTTTTAGTTTGTTCATTGGATTCAGCCATGTTTTCCTGATTATTGGTTTGGTTTGTAGTTTTTTGTTGCTGTCTGGTCATCATTTTATCTTGATGGGTTTAATCAGTTCCTTAGCTTCTTTGTCTATTCTTGGGGATTAATTAGTTGTTCTTGCATAAATGTTATGTCTTCTCTTTGTCACTTTGTTCTTCTTATTCTATGTTCTTGTTGCTGGCTAAGTTCACTTTGAAGGAAAATATTAGGGCCAGGGAAAGCAAAACGAGTAAGAAAAGAAAGTGTGTAATGTAGTATTGGTAATAACTGTTAACAGAGCAAAAATGTGAGATCTGGGAGAATGGATATTAGACTCACGTAAGTTGTGTTGAGTTATAGCAGTAAATAGAGTACCTATAATGAGACAGTCAACTGAATATTGGAGAAATAGAGTATGAATTAAAAAGCAGTGTTTTAATGAGAGAGGGAAAGAGAAAAGAAAGACAATAATATCAAGAGTGGATAAAAGACAAAAAACAGAACAAAGGTATTAGAAATTAAAAGTCAGACAATTTGGGGGCCAAAGAAAGGGAGGTGGAATGTAAGGGAGACAGTAGATGATGGAGGATAACAAGATGTAGGGTGGCCAAAATCAATTCACACAGAAAAGAGGAAATGGAGGATGAGGAAACACAGCAAATGTGAAGCGCTCCCTGCAGCTCCTATTATATAAATTAAATATAATAAAATAAGAAGAAAAAGAGAGAAAAGAAAAAAGAGAAGAAAAAAGAACATGGGCAAAGAAAAGGGAGGGAAACAAGCAAGAAAAAGAAAAGGAGAAAAAAAACTAAATAAACAAAAAAGGACCTTGGGGGATAAAATGGGAGAAAAGACCAGGAGATAATGCAATATTAGCAACCAAGACAAAAAAAAGAAGAAAAAAGAAAAAGAAAAAAACAGAAATGCTGAGGGCTAGGATAATCAAAGACCTCAGTGGACTTCATTGCACGGTGGATTCAGGGATGGGAAGGCTGTGATATTGCAGACTTAAGGTGTGTGAGTCTCTGGAGTGTGGGCCACCAGGGTTTAGGGGACACAGACCTGGGAACCATGCATCCAGTTAACAGGGGGCCTGGGAGCACTGCAGTGCAACACAGCCTTCAGGGATCCCTGCAGCTGGGCACAGCCCTAGGAAGAGGGGCCCCACCTGCAAACTCTGACCTCTGTGTCAGAAACCCAAAATTCCACCTCTTACAAGAATCTCTTCTGTTACTGTCTCACCAAATAGACATCCAGACACCTCCTGCCCTGCAAGCCCCTGAAACAGCCTGCTGGATGTGCTGCTGCACTACAAAGAGTTCAGGGACCACCCCAGACAGGCTGCCAGCCCTAGGTGGAAGGGTTCCTCCTAAAACTTCTGACCTCCATGTCAGAAACTGCAAGTTCCAACTCTTGCAAGAATCTCTTCTGTCACTGTCTCACCAAATTGACATCCAGTCACCTCCTGCCCTGCAAGCCCCCGAAACAGCCTGCTCAGGTTTAGGAACACCCCACACAACAAAGATCCCAGGGATCACCATGGCCCAGCCGCCAGCCCTAGGGGGAGGGGCTCCAGCCAGAACATCTGACCTCTGAATCGGAAACCCAAAATTCCACCTCTTGCGAGAATCTCCTCTGTCACTGTCTCACCAAATCAACTTCCAGACACCTCCCACCCTGCAAGTCTCCAAAACAGCCTGCTCAGGGCTTGGGAACTCCCCAGCAAAGCAAAGCCTCCAGGAATCACCACCACCGGGCAGCCAGTCCCAGGGGGAAGGGTCCCACTCACAACCGCAACCTCCGTGAAAGAGACCCAAAATTCTACCTCTTCCAAGAATCTCCTCTGTCACCATCCCACCAAATCAACATCCAGACACCTCCTTCCCTTCAAACACCCAAAACAGCCTGGTCTAGCAGGACTCCAACCCTACTCAGCCGCTTCTTTGCAGGAGAGATTATAAGGTGCACTCACTCAGACGCCATCTTGTCTCCTACCCACAACTATCTTTTTAACATAGGGTAAAGCATCTGCCATATCTGAAAAGATTCCAGGTGTTGATGCTGGGGCAGCCATAATTGCTGGCTCAACAGGTGCATTAGGTTGAACTGGATATAAGCTAGGATAAAGACCTGGATGATATATGGAGACTGCATATTTTATTAGAGTAGACAGGTATTTTCTTAACTATAAAAGGGTTAGTACTAGGACTAGGCATAAAGCCAGGAGACTCTCCTCTGCCTTTTGGCTCAGAATTTCTTTCTTTCAAATGGCCCTCCACTTTCTGTTTGTCTATGGGTTTTGAAAATATAGTAATTTCTTCTTTGTCATCTTCCTCTGATTGTAAAGGATCTAAGGTGGCAGTAATTTGCTGGCACAAAGCTCACACAGATAAAAGGAATGGATTCCCCTCTTTGATATGCTCTCTGTAAAGCTTTCATTACACATCTCCACTGTTTCAAATTTAAAACATTATGCCTCTGAGGCTGAAACCAACCACAATGCTTTTGTATTAAAGCAAACAATTCAATTAACTCACAACTTTTTACAGGCACCCCACTAGCTTTCAACAAAGTTTTTAACACTTGCAAATATTCTTCCACACTTCCCATTTGAATATCCATTACCCTGATGACTTCGTGGAAATGTTACTTACCTAAAAGAAGACTTGAGTCACACTGCTTTGGACGTCATTTACAACCCTCGTAGGAGTCCTTTCCGTGGGTCCCAATACTGTTTTGGAAGACTCACTTCTTTGGGCTCTGCATTGGGCACCATTTGTTGGAGATTTGGGCCTGAATGTTATTGGGAATGAAAGAAAGAGAAAAAGAAGAATGAAAGAAAGATAGAGAGAGCTGGGATCAGGGGGTCTGTGAGTAGAGACTCATCAGACAACTTTTTGTTTACAAGGCACTCTATATATACCCATCTACATGAGAACAAGCAGCAACATGCAGTTAACTATCAGCATTACTCATAGTCTAAGGAACTTAAAAAAATCTTATCTCAAGGTACAAAGTCTAAGTGTTCAATTTACTACAAAATGTATGTGCTCATCTTTTCTTTTAGTCTTTAACAGCTTCCTCCTGTTTACTGGGGAACTCTTTATTACCACATTCCTTCGGTTGCAAGCATAGCCATGGAAAGAGTATGTCTCTCCTTGTGAGACCTCTGTGCCACAGTTTCCAAAGGGAAAAAGCTATAAAATATTCCAGTCTGTAACTGGATGCAGAAGTTATACCATACTCAGCCATGAAAGGATAGTAGCTGCGGTTGCAACATTACATGAGGTGTCAGCTGACTTGGGCAGGGGGCGTACTTTTTAGTTAATAGAGCTCATGATTTGCTGGTTGCTAATCTCAAGAAAAACCTAGCATATGTCAACTCACAGACTGACCTTTTTTGAAATCATGCTGCTCACTGCTTAAAATATCCAAATCCTCTACTGTGATACTTTAAACCCACTACTCTGTTTTCCACACCTGAAAAAGATGATTCTCCAGATTGTGAGGTTCCTGTTTCTCAATTATTATCCCCAGGACCAGATTTACCAAAAATAAGGCAAAATAAAGCAAAACACACACACACAAAACAAAACAAACAACAACATAAAAATCCTTGCTAAACCTGGGTTAGATCAAATTTTAAGATGTGTCTTACCATAAAACAGAAACAGATAATTATGAGGCAGACTATGAAGTAACCACTACAGTAGAAGCAATTACTGGTCAACAAGCTCCTAGCCTCACCATGCCCTAGTGAGCTGTGGTAAAACTTTTAAATAGAGGCAGTCATTTAGCTAAAAGGAAATCACAATATTTATACTGACCGTAGGTATGTGTTTGGAGTAATTCATGATTTGGGAAGTTTATGAAAACAAATGGACTCCCTGAAGTCATTAGGAAACAAATAAAAAATGGTAACTATCTGAAATAATAGATGTATTTCTATCACCTAAGGAAAAGGTAAAACAAAGAAAAAATGCTGTGATAAAAGTGGAAGCTCACACTCACAAAACTTAGAAGAAAAATGCCAACCTAGCAGCTCAACAATATGTGGAGACAACAAAACAGTTTCCTTATACAATGTCCCTCATAAGCCCTCTCCAAATGAGTTAGCTCACAGTTAGGAAAGTGTTTTTGTATTTGAAAAAGAAAAATAGAGTCAGTAGGGTCACCAATTAAATTCTGGGGATAGAATCTAGGAAGTGCTGGATGGTGCCCTGTTTGCCCTAGAGTCCCTAGAAGAAACTACATGTGAGCACTCCATGAAATTACCCATTACAGAATGCAAAAATGAAAAAGGATAAGGAAATATATTGGTGGGCAGTCTTTGATAAGGTACTTTAAAAAATCTGTAACCAGATTCATACATGACAGGCTTGTAAACTAGGCAAAATTTATTAATGTATGTATCTCCATAACCTTAACCCCCACACCTGGACTATTTGAACATCAGCTGAAGGGCTTTACCAGCCAGTTCTTTCAATGGATTTTAATTATATATAGTTTATGGCTTACAGGTATTAAGAATGGGTTGAGGCATTCTCTTGTCAAAATAAGAATGTTTTAACTGTAGGGGAAAAAAAGAAAATGGTTTTCCAAAGCAGGGAGTACCCTTTGAACTCTCAAGCAAGCTTCAAACTCACTTCACTGGAAAGGTTATAAAAAAGTGTGTCAATAAACATTTATGTAATCTAAGTATCTTTTTAAAAATGTATATATATATATATATATTTAAAGTTTGTGTCAAGTGGTTCCTATCCAGCAAATCACCCACTGCCCATACCATCCAACACCTATGGTAAGGTAGAATAAATCCATGAGATATACAAATTAAAGCTTAAATATTGACTCACTGGTTCTGTCTTGGCCAAAACATTCCCTTTGGTCCTCATGGCCCTGAGGTCTATGCCATCAGGCAACACCACTGATCCCACAAGAGGTAATTATAGGGCAGCCCATGTATGGGGAACAGTTCACTAGAGAGGATCTGTAACAGTTTGATGTTGGATGGATCCCAGAGAATCATGTCCTTAGAGCCAATCCATTCCTGTGGGAGTGGACCTATTGTAAATGGGACTCTTTGATTAGATTACTTCTGTAAGGCATGCCCCAGGGTGGGACTTAATCCTCTTACTAGAGTCCATATGGAAAGAGACAGACACAGGTGCTCAGAGTGAAATGCTCAGAAGCTGAGAGAGAAACCAGAAACTGAAAGCAACAGAGTTCAGAGGAGAAAGCAGAGACTGACAGATGACACCATGTACCTTCCCATATGACAGAAGAGTCCAGGATCACCCACAGCTGATCTTTGAGGAGAGAGCATTGCCAGAAGATGTCTTGATTTGGACTCTTTTCTCAGCTTCACAACTGTAAGCTTGCAAGTCAATAAACTCCCTTTGGAAAAGCCAACTCATTTGGGGAAATACTGTTTTCATCAGCCTCGGTTAACTAAAACAGGATCCAATGATAGTGAATTGAGTTTTTTTCAGTATTGTAGGAAATCAGTGGAATATCCTCAGGGATTTTTTTTTTAAGTTACTGAAGATTTACTGACCCTCTACCACCTAAAGACAACATCCCACCACCTGCAAACTGATGACATTATATTCTGGAAAAGAAAACAATGAAAAACCAATCTCTGACCTACTTGAAATAAACTTATCAGGTGTTAATAACTTCACATATAGCTGTCAAATTAGAAGGAAATGAGACTTGAGTACAACACATGCAGCTAAAACTGATGTCACTTCCAAGGTGGGTATATGAAATGGTACATGATTCAAAATTAAAATTAACCAAAATAATCCAGAAGCACTTGACACTGTGTGTGTATCTGATGTGGACAGGTACTGCCAAGATCATGGAACAAGAACCCATTCAGCCAAGTGTTTTGTAGATTATGGGGAAGTTTTTTCAGTGATGAGGTACAAACACAGATACCCAGTAAGATTGCATGAAATGAGAGGTTCATAACATCAAAGAATCTGGAGGGGGAGAATGGAAAATCTTGGCATGGCAGGTCCCAGCTTACCTAGCCTAGGTTCCTGTGAGGGTTCATGGTAAGGCAGGTTGGAGCACATGTTTATTCCAGGCGCTTGTCTTTACCGTGACCCAGATGGGAAGGATCCAATGGATCCTGGGCCTGGCAGTTTCACAATATATGGTACAAAAAGCAGATGTGACTAAGGCCATGTGGAGAAGCTGGGAGCAGCTTCTTATCATCCAAGCCATATGCAAATTGCTGTCTTGCAAATAAATTATGCAGCAGGAAAGAGCTGCAGTGGCAAGGGGGCAATTGAAAAGAAGTGGCAGAGGCTGATCATAGAAGCTGAGGTTAGCTCTTATCATCCATACCTGTGAAGGTGCAGGTGTTGCTAGTTGTGGTTATACCCAGGGAAGTGTTAACTCAGGTGGTTGCTCAAAATGACTAAGTTAGGACAAGGTGAAGATGTGTCAAAATAATTTATTTCATTACACCAAAATTCCCTTGTTTAATTGACACCCTTGTGCTTTTATCTATATTTACAATTTTGTTTTTATGCTTTTGTTATCTTCCTCAAAAGCCGATTTTCCATACTTTCTCTAGACATCAAGATAAAACCCTTAGTTTAAATAACACTATTAGGAGCAGATGTGGCTCAGGTGATTGAGTGTCCACTTCTCACATTGGAGATCCTGGATTCAGTTGCCTCATGCCTCCTAAAAAATTAAGAAAAACAAACAAGAAAAACAAAAGAAAAAATCAATTCAGTGAAGCCTATGTGGCTCAATGTTTGAGCTCCAGCTTCCCACATATGAGGTCTCTGGTTCAAACCCTGGCCTTGGTACCTCAAACAGACAACAAAAACAACAACAAAAATCCCAAGGGGACTGCACCTCATCAGTCCAACAGTGGTTTATATGGACTAATATCCAGGTAACCCTTCCCAGGAGAACAAAAGGCAAGTCAGCAAAGCCAGCATCAGGTGACCAAGGGTATTGGCTCTTCTAGGTTTGAATTTCCTAGTCTGAAAAGGCAGACTGTGTTCAGCACTCATTTTGTTTTGCTTTAAAAAAAAACTTTCTCCTGAGAAAGGAACAAAAAATCATACTTTCATTTTTTAAAAGCATCACTACATAAAATTATGGGTTTACAAAGTAATAAAATTTGACATCCAAATAAAATAGCTTTTCTCCCAGGAATTTCTCAAACTCTTCTTGTGTCATATATGATGCTAACAAATATAAAGCAGGTAATCTAAATTTCAGTTTTGTGACAAAATGCATGTTTTTCCAAAGCTGCACAGAAAGCTCACCTAAACACTTGGGCCCTGAGAGAGTGGCCTTTAGCGAGCAAGCTGGGCACCCAGCAGCCTCTGGGGCTGAGGTCCAGAAGCAGAACCCCCTGTGAGTGGGGACTGGACCATAAAGGCAGCAGAGAGGCCACAGGAGCCCAGAGACTTGGTGGGAAATCTCAGTCTCCATTCAGCCATGCTCCATTTGGTGTTCTCTGCACAAACCAAAGGCACCTGGATCCACTGTGTAAGGAGAGTGATAAAAGCACCTGGGGAAGTGGCTGCCTCCAGGGAGAAGACCAGGCTGGGGGAGCTCTCATTTACCCCCATGGAGCAGGGAAGAGCCTGAGGGCCATAAAGGACCACCTGCTCACAGGCCTCTATTCTCTAAGCACCAAGCTCAAGCCCTTGCCAACCACATCCCTCCGGTATAAACCAATGGTCTCTTTCTGACTGCACTCAACACTGGGGAGGCATTACTACTGCCCATGTGCAGAGAATGGTTTGTCAGGTCAAATCCTCCAAAACTGCAGGTTCTCTGTGTGAAGGAGAGGCAGACAGGAGAGGAGTTACCCCTGAAGTAGCTGGCAGAGCAGCACACCAACCCCAGACCCCACTTGTGGGGTGTCACTGAGCCACAGATGTGTGGGCAGGTGGAAGTGATGGGGGAGAGGGTGCAGGACTCAGGTTCCCAGGAACTTCTTGCCTAAACAGAGGTCCACAGTGCCCCTGACATACAAACACCATGATCACCACAAAGCTCTCTGCATATTCTGTGCCCTAAGATTCCCAGTCTTGTCATGACCCAGCCTCCCATTTAACCTCCCTTATGTCAGTGACAAACAAAATAAGGGCTATTTATACAGGGTCATGCAGTTTTAGAAGAGAAGACAGAAGCCCAGTGGCTGCAGAGAGCCTTCTAATGGACTTCTGTGTAGTTTAAATCACTCAGAAAGGAACAAGGCTATGTTTATTGCAGGCTGACAGGCAGGCTCATGCACTGGTGTCTCCTAACCACAGCCACAACGTTACCAACCTACTTAAATATGACCCTTTTTCTAAACGTGTAAAGGGAAGAGACCACATTTCCCCAGAAAGAAAAAGTTGGATGAACAACTGTCTTCAACCACACTCTTTAATTTCATCAGGAAAATTATTGAAGTTTTATAAGGAAGAAGAACTTCAGTGTCCTTTTAGCTTGTTTCAAACTTCATGGAATGCCTTTATATTAGGTAATATAAGGCAGTAATTTTATATTTCCAGAACTTGATTTGAATACACTGTTGACTAAAAAACTAAACAAACAATACCTAAACTTCTAAGAAAATAAGTGAAAGCAAAAACACCCTATTTTTGGCACAGCTGATTATCTTTTTAAGTAGCTGTAATAAGATGTGAACAGCAGATACATGTTTCTCAAAGGACTATAGTTAATACTATGTATACTAGAACAGCACAATGAATACTAGAAATGCTGCTTATTTAAAATAGGCATGCTTGCTCTAAATACTTTAATTAGCTGACTGAGAAACACCCAGGAAGGGAAATCCCAGACACTGGGCTCCCAGATGTGGACTCAAATCCTGTGTCTGTCCTATGCAGTGTGATGAGTGAAGTGCTTAGACTCAGCTCTGGTTCACCAGCAGCAACACTTATGGACTGAAGACTGGATGGCAGGTGCTCAGTGAGGGCCACTGCACTCAGGACAGCCACCAGTGCCTCCTGACCACTGTGACCCTGAAGTTGAGGCTCAGTCAATGCCACAACCATGCAAATGAAGAGCTGGTATTCATTCTGTGAATTTCTACTCTAAAAGCAAAGCACACTGGGGAGGAATGGAAGGGCTGGATGTGGCAGTTTTGTCGAAAGAGGAGCAGGCAGCAGCCTTTCAAGGTGGCAGGTGATGAGGACACCACAGAACCTTCTCCCTCAGCAAACAGCTGCTGCTGCTCTGAATAATGTAGGGTGGATGCGATCTCCAATGGGACATTCCTAATTCATAGCAATTTAATGGGATATCTGACTTCCTTTATAGTCAACTTGGCTGGACCTTGATCTACTCTGTAAAAAGAGAAAGACCCACATGCAAAAACATTCACCAAACCACCTAACAAAGCACATGGTGTTGCACCCACCCTTCAAGGCTGATTTTTAATATTAGCTTTCCCTTCCCACCTTATAAGGCTGAGTAAAGGTTCCCATGTTTACAAAGGCAATGATTTTATTTCAGTTCCTTTCCCCTGACTCGGGCTTCATGACAGTGTGAGGTCCGGATGCCACACTTGGTAGCATCTGCACATCCTTCTTTAACCAGCAGCAGCTTCACAAGACTGGAGCCCAGCTTGTTATTTCTAATGCACATGAAATAGCTGATAAAGAATTTATGAGGAAACTATGACTGCAATAAGTTAAGCACATATTTAAGTTTCTAAAGTCCTGCTGTATGCATTTATTCTTAAAATTGAAAGCTTAAAGCTAAGAATGGACTGGTTTTCTTAAATACCAACTAAGACCACATCCTAAGATAAGATAAGCTATCTGGAAAAATTTTTCTTTCAATCAGTGGGGGATTGACAAGGAGTATAACAATAAACAGTCCTCAAACTAATCTCCAACTTTTTCTGTAATACCACATAGTTCTTGAAACAGCACTCCTTAAATGGAGAAAATAGGTTGTAAACATTAAAAGAAAAATAACCCAATCTTTGATTTTGTGATATAAATGAAGCTATGTATTCCTTGCATCTTCTGTACAATTATAGAAATGTTCAGACATACTTGTGGAGAAGGCAGCTAGTAAGTGGAATATGCCATGCAGTTGTCATGCATGTCTCTTCCCCCAAACAAAAATTTAATGACCAAATAAAATAAAGACAAGTGACACATCCAGTGTGTATGAGGCATTATCATTTCCCTGAGGTTTCATTAAGCAAATATGGCATTTTTAGAAGACAAAAAGATCAAGGTTGAAGAATAAAGGACAACTTTCAGTAAAATGAAGGAAATATATGAAAAGGAGAATGCAAAAGAACTTTAAAAATAAATAGAGCAAAGAAAACAATCCTAACCCCCTGAAAAACAACAAGAAAAATGTCTTATTTCTCAGTAAAACGTTGTTTTACATTACTTTCTCTGGATAATTAGAAAATTAAATGTTGTTTTCCTTATTGTACAGTAAAGAAATGTGCACAAATATAATTGAACACTGAATACATTTCAGCAAGTGCTAAACTGCCCAGTGCTGCCCTAAGTTCATAGTACCTTAAAAATATTTAAACTTGGGCTGAGATTACATACATTGCTATCATTATGGGGCAAAATAAATATTTTCTTTTAAAAAATGGTACTTGAAAACAACCTTGTCTGATGTCTACATGATGCCTGTGGAATCAGTCCCCGACCCCCATGTTAGCACAAATCTGAAAAAAAGAACTTTCAGAGGGAAGTTCTTGATGAAGTTACATTGTTATAAATGATGACATATGCAGTCTATGATTTAGGTATCATATTGATAATGTATCATCTTCTGTTGTGAACCTACATATATCGTGAATACCATGAGGGTCATATGAACAACTGAATGTACTCAATTTGGAAAAATTATCCGTGTCACATAATTTAAACCCACAAGGTTGGTCAGCCAATTAGGGAAGTGGGCTGTTTTATCATGGACATGAGTTGGGAAGACACTGGTGTGCTGAGCCTGTACCGAGTCTGGCCATGGTATATTAGAACAGATGTGAGGCTGACTGAGCAAGAAAGAGAACTGTCATTTCAGCACAAAAACAAAACCCAAACAAAAAATACCATGCTAGAAAGGAAGAGAAAACTTTTGCTACATAGTAATAGTATTAAAAGAGCCACAAGATTCCTTTTTAGAATCTTTTAGAATGGAGAAGGGTGTTTCACATTGGTGCTGACCAGACAAGCACCTGGTGACATATAAGTAGCACAGCCTTGGGCTGGGGAGGATGGCAGGATGGAGGGCCACTGTCATCCTGAAGAGCTGGGTGGGAGCCCAGGGCTTCTCCAGGCTCTGGGCATTCATACAGACCATGTGCCAGCTTCAAGGGGACAGACACATCCTCTTACCAGTCTAACCACACGGTAGTAAAACTGAGAAGCATTTTATTTTCTGTAAGCAACTGCTTCATTTCTGGCTACATACAGGAGAATAGACAAGATGTGTGTGTACATTTCCAAATGCTGCTTCTTTTGTTTAAAAAGATAAGAGCATCTAAGAGCTTAAGTAAAACAGAAGAGCTCTAATCTTCTTCCCTTTTAGTTAGCAGAGACAACAAGCATGTCTCTCAAGGCATCAAAGCAGAAGGCTCTGATCCATATGGGTTCTCAGGAGGTTGGGGGGGCCTCCATACTTAGCTTCCCAGCCCCAGTGGCCTCCCACTATCAAGAGGACAGATGGGAAGAGGGGGGAGCATGGCTATTAGCAACCTTTGTTCCTTTTGTTTGGGGCTTGTGTTACCCTGTGTGACTGGAAGGGGGATGGAGCAAGAAGCTGAGCCTTTTTCTGGTCAGAGCCTCTGACTCAGGTTCTGATGCTTTTGCCTCAAGGGATCTCCTATTCCCAACCTAATGTGTTGGAATACAATAGTGGTGTGAAATTGACACGCAGGCTTCCATGTGCCCCATGAACAGAACTGGGGAGCCTCAAAAGATCCCACTGTAGGCATGAAAAACCCTGCATGGCAAATGTGCAATATCAACAATTATCTATCTACTGATATGCTATGAGCACCTCACAGATTCCTGTTTCAGAACCAGAGACCCTGGTTAGAACAAAACAATCATTACTGAAGTTGCTAAAGTCTGTTGGTGCACAAAAACACACACAATGAAAGACATTATATTTTATCTTGGCCACTATATTATGACCAAGTGATGAGAAACAATAATATATTATATATTGTTTAAATTATCTTCTAGGGGAGTTGTTTGTAGTGCCAAGCTCCTCTGTGAAAGAACACAGGAAAATGTCTACAGAAAGTTGGTAGTAGTCAACCAGCAGGAACCATCAGATTCAGGTGCATCTCTAAGTGAAAACAGGCATCACCTTCAAGATGGCAACCATCAGGAAGCAGACTTGGTCCAGTGGATAGGGTGTCCGTCTACCACATGGGAGGTCTGCGGTTCAAACCCTGGGCCTCCTTGACCCATGTGGAGCTGGCCCGTGTGCAGCACTGATGCACACAAGGAGTGCTGCCTCACGCAGGGGTGCCCCTGCATAGGGGAGCCCCATCACAAGGAGAGCACCCCATAAGGAGAGCCAACCAGTGTGAAAGTTCAGCCTGCCCAGTAATGGTGCCACATGCATGGAGAGCTGACACAACAAGATGATGCAACAAAAAAGAGACACAGATTCCCATGCCGCTGAAAACAACAGATGCAGACAAAGAACACACAGCAAATGGACACAGAGAACAGACAACTGGGGCAGGGGAGGGGGAAGGGGAGAGAAATAAATAAAATAAATCTTAAAAAAAAGATGGCAGCCATCAAAGGGACCCTGTGCAAGAGGTGTAGGAGGAGAAACCTTCATCCTCAAATTTGATTTTTAGACCTTCATCTAAAAGGAGAGTAATTAGTGAGACAGAAAATTCAGAAGACTTAGCTGGTGGACAACAGAGAAAGCACCACAAATCTGCTAGCATTTACCTTTCCTCTGATGAAAGTCTTGCTCTATAATAAGGAAGATATGGTGTAAAAGATTCTGTAGGAGTAAATCAATGGAGACTATCAAATCTGGATGTTGATACTGGTTTAAGTGAACATTCTGGTGATTGGTTGAATCAGGATTCAGTTTCAGATCAATTCAGTGTATAATTTGAAGTTGAATCTCTTGATTCAGAAGATTAGTGAAGAAGGACAAGAACTCTCATATGAAGATGATCAGGTTTATCAAGTTACTGTATATCAAGCAGGGGAGAGTGATACAGACTCATCTGAAGAAGATCCTGAAATTTCCTTAGCTCTCTGTGGGAAATGTACTTCATGCAATGAAATGTATCCTCCCCTTGTGGAAATGCATTACAACAGATGTGAGAATTGGCTTCCTGAAGATAAAGGAAATGATAAAGGGAAAATACCTGGGAAAGCCATACTAGAAAACTCAACACATGTAGAAGAGGACTTTAATGTTCCTGATTTCAGAAAAGTGACATAGAGGAAAAGAATAAAATCACACAAGCCTCCCAATCCCAAGAAAATGAGGGCTATTCTCAGCCATCAATTTCTAGTAGCAACATTTATACCAGTAAGAAGATGTCAGCCATCTGCTCATTGGGATTTAAGCCCCCTCTCAAGTAGAAGCAGTGGGATCACCATCCTGAAATTCTCAAGACTGGGGAGTGAACAATGGACTAAAGTAGACTTAGTATTATTCTATTATAGATTTAATATTATTCTAGCAATGGAAGAACTTTTATCATTGATGTAAAGGTAGTGGCCACCAGAGGTTCTGAGGTGAGGGAGAGGGAAGAATAGATATAATATGGGGACATTTGGGGCATTGGAATTGTCCTGCATGACATTGCAATGACAGGTATAGGCCATTACATTTGGTCATAACCTATAAAATTGGGTAAGGCAGAGTGTAAGCTATAATAGAAACTATAGTACATTGTTAATAACAATGCTTCAATATGTGTTTATCAATTGTAGCAAATTTACCACACTAATGAAAGATGTTAATGTGAAAAGTGTGGGAGGGTTAGGGTGAGGGGTTGGGGAATATGGGAATCCCCTATATTTTTTATTAAACGCTTATATAATCTAAAGCTTCTTTAAAAATTAAAAAAAAAATTAAAGCTGTCTGAGAGTTTGAGAGGAACGAAACACAAGATAAAGAAAAATGCATGGAATCTAGTTTCCATCTTTGTGCCATTGAACCTTGTGACCTAAAATTGACTGTATCATCCATGACAAAAAAGGACATCTTATGGCTTGTTTTACATGTTCAAAAAAGCTAAAAAAAACCCCACAAAAAACAAAATAAGGCCTGCCCAATATGTAGGCAGCTAGTTCAAATGATTATGCTAACCTATTTCTCCTAATTGACTTGTTTGTAAGAGTAGAATTATATATTTCTAACTATGTAACTCTAAAAACTCAGATAGTTATTTTAGCAACATTAAATTTATTTTTATGTTTTTATACATATTGAAGTGTAAAAGTATCTCAGTCCATGTAGAATTCTTCTCCTTAATATAATTTACCTACTTGGGGAGGGGATATGGTTTAGTGAATATTCATTTCATTTTAGGAAAATTTCACTTCTCTTTATAGTTCATATTTGGGTTTTAATGTAATTTGAATTGGCTATATAGCTGGTTATTTTGGCAACATTAAATTTATTTTTATGTTTTCATACATATTGAAGCTTAAAAGTATCTCAGTTCATGTAGAATTCTTCTCCTTAATATAATTTACCTACTAGGGGAGGGGATGGGTTTAGTGAATATTCACTTAATTTTAAGAAAATTTCACTTCTGTTTATAGTTCATGTTTGGGTTTTTAATGTAATTTGAATTGGTTATATAGTTGGTTTTTTAACTCTATCCTTCATATTTTAATTCATTTCTACCTTCACTTAAATAAAAATAACTGATTTTTCAAAATATAAGTAGGGTATTCACATATACATTATTTAGTACCTTTCTTTTAAGGAGATAAATTTTGTGAGAGAGATTTATTATTTAAATTTTAGATACTCTTAAATCTTCTCATCCTTACTCTGCTCTTTCGGAGTCTCTTAAAATATTCTTTACAGGGAAGCAGACTTGGCCCAGTGGCTAGGGTGTCTGTCTACCACATGGAAGGTCCACAGTTCAAACCCCGGACCTCCTTGACCTGTGTGGAGCTGGCCCACGTGCAGTGCTGATGTGCACAAGGAGTGCCGTGCCACACAGGAGTGTCCCCTGTGTAGGGGAGCCCCATGTGCAAGGAGTGTGCCCCATAAGGAGAGCTGCCCAGCATGAAAGAACATGCAGCCTGCCCAGGGATGGCACCACACACATGGAGAGCTGATGCAGCAAGATGATGCGACAAAAAGAGACACAGATTCCCAAGCCGCTGACAACAGAAGCCGACAAAAACAAGAACACAGCAAATGGACACAGAGAACAAATGACTGGGGGCGGGGGGCAGGAAGGGCAGAGAAAAAAATCTTTAAAAGATATTTTTTACAGATAAATAGAAATTGGTAGTTATATTCTCTGCCACTGAAGTAAAAAATGTACCACTTGTTCTCCAGGTATAGGTGGTGATGATATTGTCCATTGAGAGTCTTTCAGAAGAGCCAATACAACTTTTTTAAAGCTCTGCAGTAAAATGCGGAGTTGTCCTGGGAGGTCCAATGTGACATACATTTTCAGGATTTGGTGGGAATTGTTTGTTTCTCTCAAGTGAAAAACAGTTTAATTCACTTTGAAGTGTCTTCTTAGACAGGATTACACAGTCTCTATTAATTGCCTAGACATCAGAACTTTACTTAAGACCAATTTCAGAAACAAGTGAATTCAGAAGGATTAATTCATAAATTAGTTAAAAGGAAGAACTGTTCATTTTTTAAAAAATAGCTGGAAAGGTCAACATTTCTCTAAATTATCCAGAAAATATACATCACTTCCTTCAAGAATTAATTACAGGGTCATGGGATTCTAATATTGCTGTCAAACTGCACAGATTAACTTATTGATTTATATATATGTATGAGTCCTTCAGCAAAATAGTATGAATAAACAAACCTTTAGATAAGTGGAGTTGAGTTTTAATTTAAAGTTCCAGTGTTTTGCTTCTGGTTATGACAAGTTGAGGGCGATAAAATAAACTGAACTGAGTTTAGAACAGAACTGAGGGCCAATTTTAAACAGCAACATAGTGTGGGGGAAGCTGCCTCTGGCACAGGTGTTGTATTGGCCATCTTGTTGCTAAGCGCTATTTTTAGATACTAACCCGGTTAAGTTTCCATTTCCCCACCCTCGCTGAAGCAATTAAGTTTCTATTCTTACACCACTCCCCCGGGCTCCAATTGGGCCCTCCCTAAAGAGCAGGAAAGTCTTTCCGCTGACGTTGCCAAATAACCATCTGCACATGTGTGTGGCATGAGAATCAAAATCTAGTTAATCAATAATTTACTGACACATGTGTTGTCATCAGTATGTACCACCTCATTCATCCCTGGCTATAAATACCCCTGATTGACCCTCAATAAACAAGACTTGATCAGAATCCTGTCTTGTCTCCATTCTTTGTGTCTCTTGTCCCTTTTCATTCCCAGTCCCTCCCTCAGATCTTGGTTCTACTGATCCGCGGGTCGGGTCAATAGTGTGTCTGTTATTAGCAGTAGATTGTTATAGATAGACTTCATAAAAACAATAAACACATCCACATATGACTTACCCATGTATACGTATGTAAATATAAAACAAATGGCTGAAGGTATTGGTAATTAAGCCAAAGCTATTCTCAAATACAGTAAAGCTTAATTAATTTTTAATTTGATACCTCCAGCTAGAGCTAAACAGAATACATCCTTTCTTAGAAGAGTTAATATAAATGAGATAATTAAATATACATTCAGAGTATATCTTTGCAGTGATTATGCTGCTTACAATGCAAAACTGAGCAAATGGAATCTCATTCTAAATGCCTATGGATTATTAATGTGGTCTTGATTACCTAAATTTTAAAGCATGGTGTAAAATATTATTGATTGATTTACAAAGAAACAACTTATTAAGTGATTTTAAAAATTTAAAAAGCAATGCTATTGTTGTAGAGAAATCAGGTGTGTGAGGTATCGAAGACCAGGACAGGAGAGTACCGAGAAGGAAGTTGGTTTATTTCAACCGGCTGGGCTCAGTGGACTCTTGTCCTAATAAAAACCGAGGCCCGAATAGCTTTTTTCAGACCCTTTTATACAGAGGATATAGGATTAGGGAGACTAACAGTGATGGCAAACAGACCTCTGGTTAGGTTCTTCAGTGTTTGATCTTAGTATCAGATAGGTTATTTCCTCCAGGCGAGTTACATATTCTCCACATCCAAGGCAGCTTGGATTAGCATATCTTCCATATCTCATCTGGAGGCAGCCCTAAATACACATTTAGTCTCACATCGTATCTGATCATTCAGAGACTGTAGGGCCTATATTACTTATTTGGCTATTTTGGGGACCAGGTACACTGGGAAACAATTTTGAATTTATGCACAGGCTATATCACTATTAATCACTGCTACTTCTCTAAGGTTAGATCTAGCTCAACTCCAGTTATTTATAGGGTTTCTAGCATTATAAATTTAACTGATTGCTGGGTTTGCCAATATCTAGATGATAAAGACAGACCTAGATATTTGCCGGTGCGGCCCGAGCCGCCGCCAACAAAAAGTGCGCGGGAGCCCGGCGGGCGCACGAACGGGTGCAGGCGCCACGGGTGCAGCGCCCCCTCGCCGCCTCACTGCTGCCACAGCCACCACCGCGGGCCCGGCCCCGCACGCCCTGCGCCCCGCCGCCCGCGGGGATGCCTTACAAACTGAACTTGAATGCGCATATGCCCGCCGCCTCCCTCAACGCGGCTGGAAGTGTCCACTCTCCTTCTACCAGCATGGCGACATCCTCGCAGTACCACCAGCTGCTGAGTGACTATGGCAGCCATCCCTTGGCTACACCCAGGGAACTGGGAAGAGCCAGGTGCCCCAAAGCAAATATGCTGAGCTGCTGGCCATCATCAAAGAGCTGGGGAAAGAGATCAGACCCACCTACGCAGGGAGCAAGAGCGCCATGAAGAGATTGAAACGAGGCATCATTCATGCTAGAGGACTGGTTCGGGAGTGCTTGGCCAAAACAGAACAGAATGCCAGATCCTAGCCACCTCATTAGCTTTGAAGGCTTTCCATCTTTACAAGATGAGAAGTTACAGTTCATCTACCTGTTCAGATGTAACTCTTTTGTTTTCAAAATGTTAACAGTTTGTTTTCATGGTTCATTAGGCTCTGAACCTACCGACTAAGATTGAGAAAAAATTTTGCAGTTGATTAGGATTTGTGTTTTAAGTAGTTAGGAAGTACCTGGGTATTTTTTTAAGCATTGATTAAAAAAATAATACATGGAAAAGTTACCTATCTTACATCGAACTATAGTTTGCCTCCAAGATACCAGTATCTCACTTTAATCTTCTCTTGAATATATTTATGTTACCTAAGTTGTTATTTTCATAAGCTAATACAACTCTAAGAATTCTGTTTTTAGCAAATACTGACAGCATGCTTTTCTTAGTAGCCAGTCCCAGTTTGGCAATACAGTGTAGATTCTGCTTAATATAACTTTTTGCTTAAGCATTTGCATGACTATTAGTGCTTTGAAGTCAAATAAAAAGTGCACAAGTTATAAATACAGAAGAGCAATCTATCATACCGAACAAGGATCCCCCAAAATTTTCATACTGAGACTGTGTAGCTTTCAGTTTTGTGTTTCCTGTAAGTTGATCAAAATGTCTGGGAAAAAATGACTGAAACTATTTGCATCTTTGTATGTATTTATTACTTGATGTAATAAAGCTTATTTTCATTAAAAAAAAAAAGATGGACCTAAAATAGTGTTCCATTCAGGCAAAAGTGATCACTGGCCAAAAAAAGAGGTAAATGTTTAATAAAAAGATTTGGTATCCTGTTAAAAATTAGTCAGCCCTTGTTACAGATTAGTAAGTTAAATGTATTTGGCATTGGGACACTTTATTTGAAGCTTTAACTACATTTTCACAACTTATAATTTGGTGACTATAAACTCTTCTTTATGCAAGAAAACTGTAATAAGACAGGGCCAAAATTGGATATATACAAGACTGGTTGTATATATTGGTTGTATATAACCAATCAATCAGGTTAGATTCAGACAATAGATTTGGGACTCCCATAGTCAAAGACTGAGAGCTTAAAAGTGACTCCAATAATGATACTTTTACTGATGTAACAAAGAAAATCACTAAATTAGATATTCACTCAATGACAAGTATCCCACTTGCATGTGTAATGCCTGCATTATCTCTTTCCCCAATACGATAAACTTATATAACATGATTTAGTCAATATTCAGGTTATATTTAAAATGGAAACTCAACATACTTAATTGGGAGTAATATACATGATTTGTTACATCATTTAAATAGGAATGCTTTCTTCTTTCTCAGACTAATGGACTCTTGTAAAATGGCAATGTGCTGATGCTTATATGACCTCCTTAAAGGGTAAAAAAATACAAATAGAGAGACACTCAAGATGGTTTTCTGGATCTAATCTTAACCTAACTTTAGATCATATTGGATTGCTTATTTTCCATGTGGGAAAATATATAAAACTTTTCTCCATGTTTGGTCAGGAAGATGTGTAGTAGGTTATCTTGTTCCATGTATACCAAAGATATTTACACTAGCAAGGGAATTTCCAGGAAGATGGCAGAGCAGGGAGATTCAGGACTCACTTCTCTTCCAAAAGAGCTAGTGAAGAGTCAGAAACTGTCTGTAACAGCTGTTCTGGAGCTCAGGAAGCCAAAGGAGCATTATACAGCATCCAGAGAATGGTGTATAGAAAAGACTGAGAAATTGTGCTAAAAACTGTGTGTACAACATTATGATTATAATAAAAGCCATTGATTATACACTTTGGATAGATCATAGTGTATGTGAACACATCTCAAAAAAACAACTTAATGAACTAATAAATAATTTTGCAAGAGTAGCCAGAAATAGCAACTATGTACAGCAGGGGAATCATAGAGAGGTTGAGAGGTGAGGAATTTTCCTGTTTGTTTTTTATTATTACTGAAATAATAGAAATACTCCAATAATGATTGAAGTGAAGAATGCACAACTATGTGATCATACCAAATTCCACTGTTTTTTTACTTTGTGTGAATTGTAAGCTTTATTAATATGTATAAATAAAATTGACTTGTTAAAAAAGAACACTACACAGTCTAATTACAATTTTTATCAAGTTTAAAAAATACTGAGTAGCTCACTCTATACTTACAGCTGGCACCCATCCCCCATTCATGATATGGGCTATCTTAGGATCTAGTCCCTGGCTGGCTGTTGTGGGTGGATAGGAACATGGACGTCTACCCCGACAATGGTGGGATTGAGCATATCTTTTGATCAGCAAGTTTTTTTTTTTTTAAAGATTTATTTATTTATTTAATTTCCCCCCCTCCCCTGGTTGTCTGTTCTTGGTGTCTGTTTGCTGCGTCTTGTTTCTTTGTCCGCTTCTGTTGTTGTCAGCGGCACGGGAAGTGTGGGCGGCGCCATTCCTGGGCAGGCTGCTCTTTCTTTTCACGCTGGGCGGCTTTCCTCACGGGCGCACTCCTTGCGCGTGGGGCTCCCCCACGCGGGGGACACCCTTGCGTGGCACGGCACTCCTTGTGCGCATCAGCACTGCGCATGGCCAGCTCCACACAGGTCAAGGAGGCCCGGGGTTTGAACCGCGGACCTCCCATATGGTAGACGGACGCCCTAACCACTGGGCCAAAGTCCGTTTCCCCTGATCAGCAAGTTTTGATTACTGAGTTCCAGTTCTGAACCGCTGTTTTAGCTAACCCAGACAAGGACAGCCACTGCCATGGACTCAACCCCACTGCTGACGTGGAGGAAGGCAGTTATAGCTTAAAGGCACAATACCCCCTTAGGGTTGCAGGGAACAGTTTTCTAAAGGGTGCCTATTTTTGGCAGGCCAGGAATTCAAGCTTCACCGAGTTGTGAAAAAGGCTTCTGGTGTCTTACCTGTACCTTTCTCCAGGGCTCATTGGGGCTGGCCTGAGCCCTTTTTGTGAGTCTCTGGTCCTCATTTGACTGGAAATACTGACTTCAGAAAGTCCTTTCTGAGGTGACCATCCTCCTAGATTTTGCATATCATGTAAAACAGCTAGAGGCAATGAAAGGAGTGTGTGAAAAAAAAAAAAAAACCAGAACAGATCAATATTCTCAGAGAACTAGGAAAGAATCTTTTTTCTTAGGGTAAAACAATTATACACATAGTACAATCTTAAAAATTATACCAAATATCCAGGGCTAGAATGAGATGAAGAACTGGGAAAATTTGATCAATTAAATACAGCCAATTCTAAGTGTCAGAGAAGAGTTTTACTATAAAGCCAATCAACAAAAAATACTAGGCAAGAGAAAGAAACTGACCTTCATGTTGGGGCACTTTGAAACTTTATGTGGAGCCCAGGAAAGATCACATATTCTTGGAGCTAATTCATTCCTGTGGGCTTGAGAACTTGAATTGGATTCAATTTGGGGTCTTTGATTGGATTGCTTCAGTGAGTCTAGGGTGGTTATCGGTCCTATTGCTGGAGTCCTTTATAAATGGAGGGCTGAAAGCAGCAGATGTAATATAGCCTGTGCACAAATCCAAACTTATTTCCAAATATGCCTAGAAAGCCAATTGAGAAGTATAAACTCTGTAGGCTTTGGATATTCAGGGAGGATATAAGCTGGAATGTGGGGGGGGGGGGTTAGTGCTAAATGCTGACTTGGAATTTGGGGGATATGCATTAATTCAAGCTTACCTGGGGGAAATAACCAATCCAATACTCAGACAAAACACTTGAAGAAACTAACAAAAATATTTTTGCATACATACAAGCACAATTTTTCTTCCCACTCTTATTTCCTCTGTACAAAAGGGACCCAAAAAATTCTATTTGGGGCTCAGTTTTTATTATGACAGGAGTCCACCAATTCTGGCTGGTCTAAATAAATCAACTTCCAGGTGGTAGACTTGGCCCAGTGGTTAGGGTGTCCACCTACCACATAGGAGGTCTGCAGTTCAAACCCAGGGCCTCCTTGACCATGTGGAGCTGGCCCATGTGCAGTGCTGATGTGCACAAGGAGTGCCGTGCGATGCAGGGGTGTCCCCCACATAGGGGAGCCCCACACAAAGGAGCACACCCTGTAAGAAGAGCTGCCCAGCACAAAAGGAAGTGCAGCCTGCCCAGGAATGGTGCCGCACAGAGATCTGGCACAACAAGATGATGCAATAAAAAGAAACACAGATTCCCATGCCACTGACAACAACAGAAGTGGACAAAGAAGATGCAACAAATAGACAGAGAACAGACAACTGGGGTGGGGGGGAGGGGAGAGAAATAAATAAATAAATCTTTAAAAAAAAAAATAAGTCAAATTCCTTCTCAGAGTTCTCGTGTCCTGGCCTTCAACACCACATACACCTGACTTCTCTGCTACTACAATTCTGGGGGCTTGTCCAGGATTGCGCTGAGAAGATCAGAGGTGGCAACAATTGTTTGCCCCTTTCGGATGTCTCTGAGGAGGCTGGGAGGGCCCAGGTGAAACCCAGCCCTGGGTGCCCCTGGACTCCCCTTTTAGTCCAGAAAGAGGTTGTGGTCTTCACCAGAGCCCTCCTGGAAGAACCAGAGCACCAGTGCATTTGAGAGACAATGAGAATGAAGCAAGGAGCACTACACATCAGATGGGTAAGACCCCCAGGGGCATAGTGCAGGAAAAGCCTAATTCTAAAATAAGGAGGGAGACTGATCAGCTCTCTAAAAGGGGAGGCCCCAGTACACCTGAGAATACAGGAGGAAGGTACCTCCTCTCCAGGTTCGAGAAAAGGAAAGGGGGGTGGTTGTGTGCATGTGATTGTGGCAACTGGGTGAGATGCAGAAAGTCACTTCTGTGTGGCAAGTGCAGAGTCCTGATCTGTGGTTCTGTGGTGACCTCATATGATCAAGGGCAGTCTGGGGGGTCCCTGCAAAGGGACCCTCTTCCAAGTCAGGGGCTTATACAGACCTGCTAAGGTTAAGAGGTGCCGAAAGTTTCCGTGAGGGTTGCGACCAGAGATGGACTAAGTGTATGGCTTGAGTGACTGTTGTGTACCATCAGCACAGGGTGGAAACATGGGAAACACACAAAGTAGGACCCTCTTCAGTTGTATGCTGAAAAACTTCCCCCATGCATTCCATGAAGATGTATACAGCATAAGGTTCCAACCAGGAAAGCTTAGGATGCTTTGTGAATTAGAATGACCAACTTTTGGCATGGGCTGGCCCCAGTATGGCATTTTAGATCCCTGGATCATCCATAAAGTCCATGATGCAGTAACTGGAAACCCAGGACACCCAATTCCCCTACATTGATCCTTGGGAAAATGCTGTAAGCCAAAATCCACCTTGGTTAGGGTAGAGTATGAATATGGAAGCTAGAATTTGCCTAATACAGAAACCAAGGAGTGCTGTCCCAGGGACCATACCAAACAATCACCATGCAAAGGGCCCAGAGAAAGTGTACCCTGAGTCCAGTGCCAATCTGCCCATTTTAGAAGGGCCATACAAACATGAATTTCTGCCACCGTATGCAATGACTCCTGCCCCAGAAATACTAAGGAATGAAAATGAGCTAGTCTCTCTAAGCAGTGCCCCATTATCATCATCCACACAGGGAAGAGACACCCATACCACCCCCACCACTGATTTTATCACCATCTGAGAGGGCACCTATACCATCCCTGCAGTTGCCTTTATTGAACCAGAGAGCCCTATGCCATCCCTGTAGCAGCTTTTACCATCTCCTCAGTGGTCTTTGATACCTTCTGCAATGGAAAATACAGATCTGCAGCTTTTATAGCCCATTGCCCCTGGCAATGCTGCTACAGTGCTGCCAATCAGTCAGGGTGGAGATGCTGAGAGGTAGCAACTTAAACCACAGGAACCCCTAGGGGCAGAGGAAGCACAGAAAAAGCCTGCCTACCAGCTACCTTTCCATGAAGGCTGGACCCCAATTTTTTATGATGCACATGGCTAGGTTCGGGGGGGACCTGGACATTCATCTATCAGCCCTTTACCACAATGGACCATTTTAACTGGAAAAGCCATACCTCACCATTCTCAGAGAAGCCTCAAGCCATGATGGACATTTTCCAGTCCATCATACAGACCCACTTGGGTTGATTGTAAATAATTTATAATGACTTTATTAAACTTTGAAGAAAGAATGTGTGTCATGCAGGGAGCTCTAACCTGGCTTAGCACCCACCTGAGGAAAGTTTGGACAGTGACCAATATGCCCACTTGCAGTCCCCAGAGGAGGACCCCCTGTGGGATCCAAAGAGCACAACCAGGCTCAACTGACTAGAAACTTTCCATAGGGCCTTAGTTGAATGATTCATGGTGGGGAGCCACAAGACAGTAAATATGGCAAAAACTACTCAAATTCTACAGGCTCTGGATGAGAGTCCAGCTCAATTCTATGAGAGGCTGTGCAGCATGTTTTGTGTATGCACACCCTTCAAACCCAGATGCTCCTGAGTGCCAAACAATGGTCAACGCAGCATTCGTTTCCCAATCACAAGCTGACACCCAAAGAAAACTGCAGAAGTTGGATGGGTTTGCTGGAATGAATATCTCTCAGCTCATGGAAGTAGCTACTAAAGTCTATGCCAACCATGATGTAGAAACAAGGAGGGAAGAAAGTCAGAAGATGAAGAAGAAGGCATATCTTGTGACAGTGGCAATCATGGAAAAATCCATTCCTGTGTCAAGGAGAGTAAATTGGGAATCCCCTGCCCCAAGGAGAGGGAAGGGCCTATGCTAGGGCAAAATTAGTGTGTGTACTGCAAAGAAGATGGGCATTGGAAGCAAGAGTGTCCCAGCTGGCCACTCAACCCTGCCACTGCTGTTAAAACATTAACCAGGAAAGCTAGTGGGGCATCACAAACAAAAACCTGGGTCCAAAAAAGTTCAGGAAAAAAACCCTGCAAATCAGATAATTGGGCTGGCAGGAATAGAGGACTCTGATGGAGATTATTAGGACAGACTGGGTTCCTATTCTCCTGGCCCTGCAGAGCCAATGGTCAGAGTCCAAATTGGGGGCCACACCATACATATGATGGTTGATGCTGGGGCTCAACATTCTGTAATGACCAAGCCAATTGGGCCTCTCTCAAAAAGACAGGCCACTGTCATAGGTGCAACTGGCAAAAGTACCCAATGGCCCTTCCTGCAAGCCAGGACCTGCAACATTGGGAGAAAAGAGGTCACTCACAAATTCCTTTATCTTCAGAGTGCCCAGTCTCCCTCCTGGGTTGCGAACTGCTGTCTAAACTGCAGCTCAAATTACCTTTGATGTCATGGGGCAATCCACACTGACACTGGGGCCACAGGACCCTCTGAGAATAGTGCTAACCCTTCCTCTGCAGGAGGAATGGAGACTGTTTTGCCTCACTGAAACTGGCCAGTCCATGCCCATGCAGCTCCCTTTTGAAGATGCACCTGAAGTATGGGCAGAGGGTAACCCAATAGGGATGGCACATGACATTCCTCCAATTATTATTGAAATAAAGGCCACAGACAGTCCAATAAGCATAAAGCAATATCCAGTACCACGTGAAGCACAAGCAAATGTCCAGCTACTTATTCAGAGATTACTGAATGAAAGCATATTGAGCCATGCCAGTCTCCATGGAACACTGCACTCTTTCCAGTTAAAAAAGCTGATGGGGATTACCGCCCAGTCCAGGACTTACTAGCAGTTAATTCAGCAGTAATAACCCTTCATTCTGCAGTTTCTAATCCATATACTTTTCTCAGCTTAATACCCTCATTGGCAATCTACTTTTCATGCCTAGATCTTAAGGATGCCTTCTTCTGCATTTGGGTAGTGCCCTGCAGCCAGCCAATTTCCACTTTTAGGTGGGACAATCTGAACCCAGATAAAAAGCAGAAGCTAACATGGATGCAACTGCCTCAGGGGTTTAAAAATGCCCCCACTATTTTTGGACA
Source organism: Dasypus novemcinctus (assembly GCF_030445035.2). Classification (NCBI taxonomy): domain Eukaryota; kingdom Metazoa; phylum Chordata; class Mammalia; order Cingulata; family Dasypodidae; genus Dasypus; species Dasypus novemcinctus. Next base: position 973,705 of record NC_080673.1, read on the forward strand.
AGGTCTGGCTAGTGATCTCAAATCCTTTAAACCAGAAAGCCATAACTGTTTTCTCCTCCATTATGTAGATGACCTCATTCTCAGAAGTCCCACCTACCAAGACTGTGCTGGTGGAACCCATGGTCTTTTAAAGCATCTACAGCAAAAAGGCTATCGAGTGTCTAAGAAAAAAGCCGAAATATGCCTGCCTCAGGTCAAATATCTAGATTATAAAAATAATGCAGGGGCCCCATGAATTGGGACTTGAAAGAAAGAAAGTAATCTGTAGTCTCCCTGAGCCCAACAGCCACCAGAAGCTGCCAGTTCCTCAGTGCGGCAGGATTCTGCCACAATTGGAGCCCCAATTTTGGGGTCCTCATGTGCCCTTTATATGAAGTCACAAAGGGGAAAGATTATGATTCCCTGCTCTGGGAAAGCCCACAGAAAAATGCTTTCATTGCTCTCAAACAAGCTCTAATGGAAGCACTGAGCCTCAGGCTTCCAGATCTCAGTAAACCATTCTACCTCTACGTTCACAACTGCCAAAGGATCACAGTAGGGGCACTCACTCAATACCTCGGTTCCTGGCAAAGACCCATAGCTATCTGTTCAAGCAACTGGACACTAGCCCAAAGACAGGCTCTCATGTCTGCAAGCTGTAGCAGCTGTAGTCATTTTTACACTAGAAGCTATAAAATTGGTTCTGCATGCAGTAATCATAGTCTTCAAAGCCAAAGGAACACACCGGCTAACAAACAGCTGCCTGGTTAAATATCGAACCCCATTATGTGGTTTCCCTTCAACTGGAACTTGTAAAAACCCGTGGAGCTGGGGATTCTAGCCCATAACTGCCTGAAAACATCACAAGAAGTATATTCCAGCAGGCCAGACCTCCAAGACCAGCCACTGGCAAATTCTGACATGGAGTTCTTTATGGATGGGAGTAGCTTTATGCAGGACAGCAATCAGTGAGTGGGATATGCTGTGGTATCAGGAGGCCCAGAGCCTCCTGGATAGCAAATCAGCACAGAAAGTCAAACTCATTGCCCTCACCCAAGCCCTACAACTTGCAGCTGGAGCAAAGGTTAATATCTACACAGGCTCCAAATATGCCTTCTTTACCCAGCATATGCACTGAGCCTTATACAAACAAAAAGAACTCATCAACTCAGGAGGAAAGAGCATTAAATATGGCACAGGATTCTGGAACTACTAGAAGCAGTTTGGAAACCTACCAAAGTGGCTGTAATGCACTGCAAGGGACACCAGACAAGCCACAGCCCTGTCACCCAGGGAAATCAGAGGGCAGATGCTGAAGCAAAAAGAGTGGCATGGGAAGGATCCCTATCTAAAAACCTGGCCACTGCTCTCATTCTTCAACCTTTTTAATTATCTGAAACTCCAGTATACACTGCCTGCCACAGCCTCTGAATCAACAAGAGCTGCAATACACTCAAGCCGAGAGAGTGGATACTCTCTGAGGGTGGGATATAAGGAGAAAATGGATGGTGGACATTGCCCGATCACACAATAGTTGTGCCACAAATATTAGCCACATTAGTTCAACACTACCATGAGAAGACACAGTTGGGAAAAACCCATCTTAAAGAAGTTTTAGAAAGATTCTTCAGGTGGCAGACTTGGCCCAGTGGTAAGGGCATCCGTCTACCACATGGGAGGTCTGCGGTTCAAACCCCGGGCCTCCTTGACCCGTGTGCAGTTGGCCGATGCACAGTGCTGATGCGTGCAAGGAGTGCCCTACCATGCAGGGGTGTCCCCCGCATAAGGGAGCCCCACGCACAAGGAATGCAACCAGTAAGGAGAGCCACCCAGTGTGAAAGAAAGTGCAGCCTGCCTAAGAATGGTGCTGCCCACACGGAGAGCTGACACAACAAGATGATGCAACCAAAAGAAACTCAGATTCCTGTGCTGCTGACAACAACAGAAGTGGACAAAGAAGATGCAGCAAATAGACACAGAGAACAGACAACCGGGGTGGGATGGGGGAGGGGAAATAAATAAATAATAATTTTTTAAAAAAAAGAAAGATTCTTCTACATCCCAAGTCTGGCTGCTATCACCCATGCCATATGCCAGTGGTGCATCACAAGTGCAAAAATAAAACCTTTGGCAGGGGGCCTATGGGAGTCCCAGGAGTCCAAAGAATTGATGATGATGCCTCTTGAAGATCTAGTAGTTGATTTCACTGAAATGCCACACTCTGGAAGTTATAAATATCTCCTAGTCCTTGTTTGCACCTTTTCTGGCTGGGTGGAAGCCTTTCCCACTTGAACATAAAGAGCTGAAGAAGTAACCAAAGTTCTCAGGGAAATCATTCCTAGATATGGGCTACCCCTCTCAATTGGCTCTGACAATGGACCCACCTTCGTCTCTGAAATCACTCAAAAATTGCCAAAGCACTGAGCATCTGATGGAAACTGCACACCTCTTCCCATCCTCAAAGCTCAGGAAAGTAGAGTGAATGAACCATACAATAAAGACTTATATTGCCAAGATTTGCCAAGAAACTGGGCCAAAATGGGTGCAAGTACCTCTGAGTCCTCTTCTCCAAGTTTGGGCAAGCCCAAGCTGAAAGCCAAGCCTAACCTCTTTTGAAATCCTCTTTCAGAAACCACCCCCTTAATCCAAAATATAGAAGGGGATCTCGGAGAAAGAGGAAACTTACCAATAGCTCAGCAAATGATCAGCTTATGAAAAACCTTACAAAATCTGCAACACTAGGTCCAAGAAAGGGCCCCCATTAGCTTAAGCAACTATATACACCTGGAGAAGCCAGGTGATGCAGTCTGTGTCAAAGACTGGAAATCAGCTCCACTAATCCCTCTATGGTGGGGACTCTATCTTGTCATTTTATCCTCCCCCAGTGCAATTAAAGTAGCTGAAAGTACCCCATGGATACACCATAGCCGGGTCAAGCAAGCTGCCCCAGAGTCCTGTACCTGTATTCCAGATGCCCACAACTCAACCAAACTCATCTTGCAAAAGAACAAAACACCAAGCCCTGCTCCAGTCACACCCCAGAATCTGACTGGTCCATACATGGCTGAAGGTTGAGGATGGGACACCGAGCTCTGCTCCAATCACACCCCAGAAACTGATAGGTCTATGTACAGATAAAGAATAGTTTAATCCCAGTTACAATGCCCCTTTGATTATTATCCCTACTCCCAGCCCTCACCCTCCCCTGGTCCCAGGTTGGCATCACAGAGTGTGAGCCATTATCCAAAAGGTGTGAATGGGGGCCCATGTCAATACCACATTAATATATCATAACCATTACACCTGCAAGGGCCGTATAGCTGCCTGCCAGTTTCAAGGAATCTCCTATAGTGTCTGTAACATATCTGGTCAAATAATCTGCTATGACCCCAAACCTCCAACAGTCTCCTGTAAATGGGAAATAAGGGTGCTTAATCAAAATGGGGAGCTACTTAGCTCTACCCCAGCCACTAGCCAGAACCAATGAGTGTCCCTCCTATTTGATGCTTGCCAAGTTATAGACTCTGGGATACCATGGAACACCAATTGTGGAGGGCTTAGCAGGGAGCAAAAATATACTCATAACAATAAGTATATGTGTGGTCCAGAAGTGAAAAGTGCAGTCCAAGGGGGGCCTTCTGGTGTAAATGCATAGGTGCATACTACTGCCCCTACTGGTCCTGTGTCACCTGGGCCACATGGAACACAGATGCAACTAAACAGCCATCCTCACCAAAGGAATGGCCCTGGCCATTTATGCTGTCATTGTAACCACTTAAACCTCACCATCCTTAAACCTGAATCCCGACAGACTCAGGGAGTCCAAACGAGTCTCTGCATTGATGGTAGAGGAATAGACCCAGGAGACTACATCTGGGTTGCGTATTGGGAATACCCACTCACAAGTAAAGCCCATTCTGTGTTCCACTCCTTCTAAGAAGAAATGGAAAAGCCCTTTTCCATTCTACAAGGAGTGAGAAACCTCTTCATAAGCCTAGCTGAAGTAGTAGGGGCAGCCTTAAATGTCTCCTTGTGCTAAGTATGTGGAGGTACTAATATGGAAGACCAACGGCCCTGGGAAACTAGAGAACACAATTACAGCCAAACATATAATGAAACTGGCCTCTCAGCTGTCCCCTGAGATAGCATGTGGCCCTTGTAAACTTCTGTCATAGGAAAATATTGTGCTTCAAGGGCCTGCCTAAACTCTTCTTTATCTGTTAGAAACCTAACATGTACAGGGGGAGAATTCCAAAATTATACCACCAATATAACAGAGCCTTGGGGAACATGGAATGAATCTGACCTCACTCTCATAAATTGTACTTTGCCCAAATTAATCAGTGTGGAACTCCACTGCAAAAGGCCCCTTTAATGCCCCAAATGGTCTGTACTGGATTTGTGGGAAAGTTGCATTCTGAGAACTTCCCCAAAACTGGTGTGGTACTTGTATGCTCAGTACAATAAAAACCTCCTTCTTCCTCATTCCCTTAATGGAAGGGAAAGAGCTAAGCCAGCCAGTGTATCAAAATATAAGAAAGGGCTGTCGTTACCTGGAGAGGTGAAGAATGGCCCCATGAATGTGTAATCCGGTACTATGTGGGCCAGCATCTCAGGCAGAGGATGACATGTGAATTTATTGAACCCTTATCTATATGCTAAACTGAAACATCCACTTGCAAGCCATGGTGGAAATAATAACTAATGAAACTGCCCATGCTCTAAACCTACTAGCCCAACAGCAAACTAAATTCAGAAATGCTATCTGTCAAAACCATCTCACCCTAGACTATCTCCTGGCAGCTAAAGGGGGAGTTTGTGGAAAATTCAATCTCTCTAACTGCTACATTGAACTAGACAGCACTGGAAAGGTTATTGATGAAATTACAAGCAAAATGGTAAAAATTGTTCATGTTCCAGTCCAGAGCTGGAATGGGTGGAATTTAAGTAATCCCATTGGAAGCTGGAAGCCAATAGTAAACAATTTCAAGTTTCTACTGGGAATAATTGCCTTCATCATAGGAGGATGCACCATACTTCCTTGCCTCCTCCCTTTCATCATAAACAGAATGTGCACCCTAATAAATGATATAGTAAACAGGCAGACAGCTGCCCATCTCATGGCAGTATATACATACCAGTCAGTCCAGAGAGACTCTGACAATAGTGATGCCAAAGCTTAATAACCTTAAGCAGGCATCAAAAGAGGGAAATAATATTGCCTGTGCATAGATTCAAACTTATTTCATATCCAAATATGTCTAGAAAACCAATTGAGAAGTATAAATTCTATAAGCTTTGGATATTCAGAAAGGATGCAAGCCAAATGTGGCAAGCCTACCTGAATGTGGGGGATATGAGTTAAATCAAGCTTACCTGGAAGAAATAACCTATCTAATACTCATGTAAAACACTTGAAGAAACTAACAAAAAGTCCTTTTGCATACAACCACCATTAGACCCCCACTCTTATTTCTTCTGTATAAAAGGAACCCAAAAATTCTACTAGGCATTCAGTTTTTATTAGCACAGGAGTCTGCCAAGTCCAGCTGGTTGAAATAAACCACCTTGCTTCCCAGAGTTCTCATGTCCTGCCCTTTGATACTGCATACACCTGACTTCTCTGCTACTACACCTTCTTGCCAAGGACCAGCTGAGTAGGTACAACCACAGGTACTGGTACTCCTGAGTGCTAAGGAGACACACAGTCTATGTTCACATCTGATGACTCCAGATTTCAGTGCCCTGCCAGTGGGT